>NC_053455.1:53066415-53333976 GCF_015227805.2 Hirundo rustica | reverse complement strand
CGCTGTGCGTGCTTCTTTTCAGCGGTTTGCACTCTGCACAGCATATGTGTGCTTTTCACTTGTTCTACAAAGCACACAAGCTCCTGCAGCATTTCTCTGCTTCTATCAGTGATTTCTGAGATTCTGGTGCTAGGGTGCCTGTTTTCCATGTTTGCAACAAGTGCAGCATGTATGCTGCTCTCTGCTTGCTCTGTTTCGCTGTTAGAAGCTGTTAAGCTGAACAGGCTCTGCTTTGCGAGCACAGCGCGCACAGCACTCGCTGTGCGTGCTTCTTTTCAGCGGTTTGCACTCTGCACAGCATATGTGTGCTTTTCACTTGTTCTACAAGCACACAAGCTCCTGCAGCATTTCTCTGCTTCTATCAGTGATTTCTGAGATTCTGGTGCTAGGGTGCCTGTTTTCCATGTTTGCAACAAGTGCAGCATGTATGCTGCTCTCTGCTTGCTCTGTTTCGCTGTTAGAAGCTGTTAAGCTGAACAGGCTCTGCTTTGCGAGCACAGCGCGCACAGCACTCGCTGTGCGTGCTTCTTTTCAGCGGTTTGCACTCTGCACAGCATAGGTGTGCTTTTCACTTGTTCTACAAAGCACACAAGCTCCTGCAGCATTTCTCTGCTTCTATCAGTGATTTCTGAGATTCTGGTGCTAGGGTGCCTGTTTTCCATGTTTGCAACAAGTGCAGCATGTATGCTGCTCTCTGCTTGCTCTGTTTCGCTGTTAGAAGCTGTTAAGCTGAACAGGCTCTGCTTTGCGAGCACAGCGCGCACAGCACTCGCTGTGCGTGCTTCTTTTCAGCGGTTTGCACTCTGCACAGCATATGTGTGCTTTTCACTTGTTCTACAAAGCACACAAGCTCCTGCAGCATTTCTCTGCTTCTATCAGTGATTTCTGAGATTCTGGTGCTAGGGTGCCTGTTTTCCATGTTTGCAACAAGTGCAGCATGTATGCTGCTCTCTGCTTGCTCTGTTTCGCTGTTAGAAGCTGTTAAGCTGAACAGGCTCTGCTTTGCGAGCACAGCGCGCACAGCACTCGCTGTGCGTGCTTCTTTTCAGCGGTTTGCACTCTGCACAGCATATGTGTGCTTTTCACTTGTTCTACAAAGCACACAAGCTCCTGCAGCATTTCTCTGCTTCTATCAGTGATTTCTGAGATTCTGGTGCTAGGGTGCCTGTTTTCCATGTTTGCAACAAGTGCAGCATGTATGCTGCTCTCTGCTTGCTCTGTTTCGCTGTTAGAAGCTGTTAAGCTGAACAGGCTCTGCTTTGCGAGCACAGCGCGCACAGCACTCGCTGTGCGTGCTTCTTTTCAGCGGTTTGCACTCTGCACAGCATATGTGTGCTTTTCACTTGTTCTACAAAGCACACAAGCTCCTGCAGCATTTCTCTGCTTCTATCAGTGATTTCTGAGATTCTGGTGCTAGGGTGCCTGTTTTCCATGTTTGCAACAAGTGCAGCATGTATGCTGCTCTCTGCTTGCTCTGTTTCGCTGTTAGAAGCTGTTAAGCTGAACAGGCTCTGCTTTGCGAGCACAGCGCGCACAGCACTCGCTGTGCGTGCTTCTTTTCAGCGGTTTGCACTCTGCACAGCATAGGTGTGCTTTTCACTTGTTCTACAAAGCACACAAGCTCCTGCAGCATTTCTCTGCTTCTATCAGTGATTTCTGAGATTCTGGTGCTAGGGTGCCTGTTTTCCATGTTTGCAACAAGTGCAGCATGTATGCTGCTCTCTGCTTGCTCTGTTTCGCTGTTAGAAGCTGTTAAGCTGAACAGGCTCTGCTTTGCGAGCACAGCGCGCACAGCACTCGCTGTGCGTGCTTCTTTTCAGCGGTTTGCACTCTGCACAGCATAGGTGTGCTTTTCACTTGTTCTACAAAGCACACAAGCTCCTGCAGCATTTCTCTGCTTCTATCAGTGATTTCTGAGATTCTGGTGCTAGGGTGCCTGTTTTCCATGTTTGCAACAAGTGCAGCATGTATGCTGCTCTCTGCTTGCTCTGTTTCGCTGTTAGAAGCTGTTAAGCTGAACAGGCTCTGCTTTGCGAGCACAGCGCGCACAGCACTCGCTGTGCGTGCTTCTTTTCAGCGGTTTGCACTCTGCACAGCATAGGTGTGCTTTTCACTTGTTCTACAAAGCACACAAGCTCCTGCAGCATTTCTCTGCTTCTATCAGTGATTTCTGAGATTCTGGTGCTAGGGTGCCTGTTTTCCATGTTTGCAACAAGTGCAGCATGTATGCTGCTCTCTGCTTGCTCTGTTTCGCTGTTAGAAGCTGTTAAGCTGAACAGGCTCTGCTTTGCGAGCACAGCGCGCACAGCACTCGCTGTGCGTGCTTCTTTTCAGCGGTTTGCACTCTGCACAGCATAGGTGTGCTTTTCACTTGTTCTACAAAGCACACAAGCTCCTGCAGCATTTCTCTGCTTCTATCAGTGATTTCTGAGATTCTGGTGCTAGGGTGCCTGTTTTCCATGTTTGCAACAAGTGCAGCATGTATGCTGCTCTCTGCTTGCTCTGTTTCGCTGTTAGAAGCTGTTAAGCTGAACAGGCTCTGCTTTGCGAGCACAGCGCGCACAGCACTCGCTGTGCGTGCTTCTTTTCAGCGGTTTGCACTCTGCACAGCATATGTGTGCTTTTCACTTGTTCTACAAAGCACACAAGCTCCTGCAGCATTTCTCTGCTTCTATCAGTGATTTCTGAGATTCTGGTGCTAGGGTGCCTGTTTTCCATGTTTGCAACAAGTGCAGCATGTATGCTGCTCTCTGCTTGCTCTGTTTCGCTGTTAGAAGCTGTTAAGCTGAACAGGCTCTGCTTTGCGAGCACAGCGCGCACAGCACTCGCTGTGCGTGCTTCTTTTCAGCGGTTTGCACTCTGCACAGCATATGTGTGCTTTTCACTTGTTCTACAAAGCACACAAGCTCCTGCAGCATTTCTCTGCTTCTATCAGTGATTTCTGAGATTCTGGTGCTAGGGTGCCTGTTTTCCATGTTTGCAACAAGTGCAGCATGTATGCTGCTCTCTGCTTGCTCTGTTTCGCTGTTAGAAGCTGTTAAGCTGAACAGGCTCTGCTTTGCGAGCACAGCGCGCACAGCACTCGCTGTGCGTGCTTCTTTTCAGCGGTTTGCACTCTGCACAGCATATGTGTGCTTTTCACTTGTTCTACAAAGCACACAAGCTCCTGCAGCATTTCTCTGCTTCTATCAGTGATTTCTGAGATTCTGGTGCTAGGGTGCCTGTTTTCCATGTTTGCAACAAGTGCAGCATGTATGCTGCTCTCTGCTTGCTCTGTTTCGCTGTTAGAAGCTGTTAAGCTGAACAGGCTCTGCTTTGCGAGCACAGCGCGCACAGCACTCGCTGTGCGTGCTTCTTTTCAGCGGTTTGCACTCTGCACAGCATAGGTGTGCTTTTCACTTGTTCTACAAAGCACACAAGCTCCTGCAGCATTTCTCTGCTTCTATCAGTGATTTCTGAGATTCTGGTGCTAGGGTGCCTGTTTTCCATGTTTGCAACAAGTGCAGCATGTATGCTGCTCTCTGCTTGCTCTGTTTCGCTGTTAGAAGCTGTTAAGCTGAACAGGCTCTGCTTTGCGAGCACAGCGCGCACAGCACTCGCTGTGCGTGCTTCTTTTCAGCGGTTTGCACTCTGCACAGCATAGGTGTGCTTTTCACTTGTTCTACAAAGCACACAAGCTCCTGCAGCATTTCTCTGCTTCTATCAGTGATTTCTGAGATTCTGGTGCTAGGGTGCCTGTTTTCCATGTTTGCAACAAGTGCAGCATGTATGCTGCTCTCTGCTTGCTCTGTTTCGCTGTTAGAAGCTGTTAAGCTGAACAGGCTCTGCTTTGCGAGCACAGCGCGCACAGCACTCGCTGTGCGTGCTTCTTTTCAGCGGTTTGCACTCTGCACAGCATATGTGTGTTTTTCACTTGTTCTACAAAGCACACAAGCTCCTGCAGCATTTCTCTGCTTCTATCAGTGATTTCTGAGATTCTGGTGCTAGGGTGCCTGTTTTCCATGTTTGCAACAAGTGCAGCATGTATGCTGCTCTCTGCTTGCTCTGTTTCGCTGTTAGAAGCTGTTAAGCTGAACAGGCTCTGCTTTGCGAGCACAGCGCGCACAGCACTCGCTGTGCGTGCTTCTTTTCAGCGGTTTGCACTCTGCACAGCATATGTGTGCTTTTCACTTGTTCTACAAAGCACACAAGCTCCTGCAGCATTTCTCTGCTTCTATCAGTGATTTCTGAGATTCTGGTGCTAGGGTGCCTGTTTTCCATGTTTGCAACAAGTGCAGCATGTATGCTGCTCTCTGCTTGCTCTGTTTCGCTGTTAGAAGCTGTTAAGCTGAACAGGCTCTGCTTTGCGAGCACAGCGCGCACAGCACTCGCTGTGCGTGCTTCTTTCAGCGGTTTGCACTCTGCACAGCATATGTGTGCTTTTCACTTGTTCTACAAAGCACACAAGCTCCTGCAGCATTTCTCTGCTTCTATCAGTGATTTCTGAGATTCTGGTGCTAGGGTGCCTGTTTTCCATGTTTGCAACAAGTGCAGCATGTATGCTGCTCTCTGCTTGCTCTGTTTCGCTGTTAGAAGCTGTTAAGCTGAACAGGCTCTGCTTTGCGAGCACAGCGCGCACAGCACTCGCTGTGCGTGCTTCTTTTCAGCGGTTTGCACTCTGCACAGCATAGGTGTGCTTTTCACTTGTTCTACAAAGCACACAAGCTCCTGCAGCATTTCTCTGCTTCTATCAGTGATTTCTGAGATTCTGGTGCTAGGGTGCCTGTTTTCCATGTTTGCAACAAGTGCAGCATGTATGCTGCTCTCTGCTTGCTCTGTTTCGCTGTTAGAAGCTGTTAAGCTGAACAGGCTCTGCTTTGCGAGCACAGCGCGCACAGCACTCGCTGTGCGTGCTTCTTTTCAGCGGTTTGCACTCTGCACAGCATAGGTGTGCTTTTCACTTGTTCTACAAAGCACACAAGCTCCTGCAGCATTTCTCTGCTTCTATCAGTGATTTCTGAGATTCTGGTGCTAGGGTGCCTGTTTTCCATGTTTGCAACAAGTGCAGCATGTATGCTGCTCTCTGCTTGCTCTGTTTCGCTGTTAGAAGCTGTTAAGCTGAACAGGCTCTGCTTTGCGAGCACAGCGCGCACAGCACTCGCTGTGCGTGCTTCTTTTCAGCGGTTTGCACTCTGCACAGCATAGGTGTGCTTTTCACTTGTTCTACAAAGCACACAAGCTCCTGCAGCATTTCTCTGCTTCTATCAGTGATTTCTGAGATTCTGGTGCTAGGGTGCCTGTTTTCCATGTTTGCAACAAGTGCAGCATGTATGCTGCTCTCTGCTTGCTCTGTTTCGCTGTTAGAAGCTGTTAAGCTGAACAGGCTCTGCTTTGCGAGCACAGCGCGCACAGCACTCGCTGTGCGTGCTTCTTTTCAGCGGTTTGCACTCTGCACAGCATAGGTGTGCTTTTCACTTGTTCTACAAAGCACACAAGCTCCTGCAGCATTTCTCTGCTTCTATCAGTGATTTCTGAGATTCTGGTGCTAGGGTGCCTGTTTTCCATGTTTGCAACAAGTGCAGCATGTATGCTGCTCTCTGCTTGCTCTGTTTCGCTGTTAGAAGCTGTTAAGCTGAACAGGCTCTGCTTTGCGAGCACAGCGCGCACAGCACTCGCTGTGCGTGCTTCTTTTCAGCGGTTTGCACTCTGCACAGCATAGGTGTGCTTTTCACTTGTTCTACAAAGCACACAAGCTCCTGCAGCATTTCTCTGCTTCTATCAGTGATTTCTGAGATTCTGGTGCTAGGGTGCCTGTTTTCCATGTTTGCAACAAGTGCAGCATGTATGCTGCTCTCTGCTTGCTCTGTTTCGCTGTTAGAAGCTGTTAAGCTGAACAGGCTCTGCTTTGCGAGCACAGCGCGCACAGCACTCGCTGTGCGTGCTTCTTTTCAGCGGTTTGCACTCTGCACAGCATATGTGTGCTTTTCACTTGTTCTACAAAGCACACAAGCTCCTGCAGCATTTCTCTGCTTCTATCAGTGATTTCTGAGATTCTGGTGCTAGGGTGCCTGTTTTCCATGTTTGCAACAAGTGCAGCATGTATGCTGCTCTCTGCTTGCTCTGTTTCGCTGTTAGAAGCTGTTAAGCTGAACAGGCTCTGCTTTGCGAGCACAGCGCGCACAGCACTCGCTGTGCGTGCTTCTTTTCAGCGGTTTGCACTCTGCACAGCATAGGTGTGCTTTTCACTTGTTCTACAAAGCACACAAGCTCCTGCAGCATTTCTCTGCTTCTATCAGTGATTTCTGAGATTCTGGTGCTAGGGTGCCTGTTTTCCATGTTTGCAACAAGTGCAGCATGTATGCTGCTCTCTGCTTGCTCTCTTTCGCTGTTAGAAGCTGTTAAGCTGAACAGGCTCTGCTTTGCGAGCACAGCGCGCACAGCACTCGCTGTGCGTGCTTCTTTTCAGCGGTTTGCACTCTGCACAGCATAGGTGTGCTTTTCACTTGTTCTACAAAGCACACAAGCTCCTGCAGCATTTCTCTGCTTCTATCAGTGATTTCTGAGATTCTGGTGCTAGGGTGCCTGTTTTCCATGTTTGCAACAAGTGCAGCATGTATGCTGCTCTCTGCTTGCTCTGTTTCGCTGTTAGAAGCTGTTAAGCTGAACAGGCTCTGCTTTGCGAGCACAGCGCGCACAGCACTCGCTGTGCGTGCTTCTTTTCAGCGGTTTGCACTCTGCACAGCATAGGTGTGCTTTTCACTTGTTCTACAAAGCACACAAGCTCCTGCAGCATTTCTCTGCTTCTATCAGTGATTTCTGAGATTCTGGTGCTAGGGTGCCTGTTTTCCATGTTTGCAACAAGTGCAGCATGTATGCTGCTCTCTGCTTGCTCTGTTTCGCTGTTAGAAGCTGTTAAGCTGAACAGGCTCTGCTTTGCGAGCACAGCGCGCACAGCACTCGCTGTGCGTGCTTCTTTTCAGCGGTTTGCACTCTGCACAGCATAGGTGTGCTTTTCACTTGTTCTACAAAGCACACAAGCTCCTGCAGCATTTCTCTGCTTCTATCAGTGATTTCTGAGATTCTGGTGCTAGGGTGCCTGTTTTCCATGTTTGCAACAAGTGCAGCATGTATGCTGCTCTCTGCTTGCTCTGTTTCGCTGTTAGAAGCTGTTAAGCTGAACAGGCTCTGCTTTGCGAGCACAGCGCGCACAGCACTCGCTGTGCGTGCTTCTTTTCAGCGGTTTGCACTCTGCACAGCATAGGTGTGCTTTTCACTTGTTCTACAAAGCACACAAGCTCCTGCAGCATTTCTCTGCTTCTATCAGTGATTTCTGAGATTCTGGTGCTAGGGTGCCTGTTTTCCATGTTTGCAACAAGTGCAGCATGTATGCTGCTCTCTGCTTGCTCTGTTTCGCTGTTAGAAGCTGTTAAGCTGAACAGGCTCTGCTTTGCGAGCACAGCGCGCACAGCACTCGCTGTGCGTGCTTCTTTTCAGCGGTTTGCACTCTGCACAGCATAGGTGTGCTTTTCACTTGTTCTACAAGCACACAAGCTCCTGCAGCATTTCTCTGCTTCTATCAGTGATTTCTGAGATTCTGGTGCTAGGGGGCCTGTTTTCCATGTTTGCAACAAGTGCAGCATGTATGCTGCTCTCTGCTTGCTCTGTTTCGCTGTTAGAAGCTGTTAAGCTGAACAGGCTCTGCTTTGCGAGCACAGCGCGCACAGCACTCGCTGTGCGTGCTTCTTTTCAGCGGTTTGCACTCTGCACAGCATAGGTGTGCTTTTCACTTGTTCTACAAAGCACACAAGCTCCTGCAGCATTTCTCTGCTTCTATCAGTGATTTCTGAGATTCTGGTGCTAGGGTGCCTGTTTTCCATGTTTGCAACAAGTGCAGCATGTATGCTGCTCTCTGCTTGCTCTCTTTCGCTGTTAGAAGCTGTTAAGCTGAACAGGCTCTGCTTTGCGAGCACAGCGCGCACAGCACTCGCTGTGCGTGCTTCTTTTCAGCGGTTTGCACTCTGCACAGCATATGTGTGCTTTTCACTTGTTCTACAAAGCACACAAGCTCCTGCAGCATTTCTCTGCTTCTATCAGTGATTTCTGAGATTCTGGTGCTAGGGTGCCTGTTTTCCATGTTTGCAACAAGTGCAGCATGTATGCTGCTCTCTGCTTGCTCTGTTTCGCTGTTAGAAGCTGTTAGCTGAACAGGCTCTGCTTTGCGAGCACAGCGCGCACAGCACTCGCTGTGCGTGCTTCTTTTCAGCGGTTTGCACTCTGCACAGCATATGTGTGCTTTTCACTTGTTCTACAAAGCACACAAGCTCCTGCAGCATTTCTCTGCCTCTATCAGTGATTTCTGAGATTCTGGTGCTAGGGTGCCTGTTTTCCATGTTTGCAACAAGTGCAGCATGTATGCTGCTCTCTGCTTGCTCTCTTTCGTGTTTAGGGCTGGGAGATTTAGGCCTTTTGTCAGTCATTTATCAAAACCTCACTGCCCAGCATTCTGTAGCAAAGTGTTGTTTAGTTATGCTTGGCTAGCCTGGTTTTTGATAGCTAGGGGTCCACAGAGGAGGCTTCTGTGAGAAGCTGCTAGAAGTTTCCACCATGTCCAGCAGAACCAATCTCTGATGGCTCAGAAGATGGACATGCTGCTGGCCAAGGCTGGGCCAAGTAGGGATGATGGTAACCCCTCTGTGATAACATATTTAAGATTAAATCGAACCAAAAGTGGGGACCAATTTTAATTCCAGCTTGAGAAGAGGAGGAGGTGAGAACATGTGAAAGAAACAGCATGGAAACACCAGGACCAGTGGAGAAGGAGTAGGAGATGCTCCAGGCACGGGAGCTAAGATTCCTCTGCAGGCTGTGATGACCAGGGTGAAGCAGGGTGTCCCTTTATGGCCCATGGGGATCCACGGGGGAAGCAGAGATCCACCCACAGCCCATGGGGATCCACAGGGGATGCAGAGATCTACCTGCAGCCTGTGGGGACCCATGGAGGATGTAGAGATCCACGTGCAGCCTGTGGGCAAGGTGCCCATGCCAGAGCAGGTGGAGACCTAGAGGAGGCTGTGGTCTTCTGGGAGACCGGGTGAAGAGAGAGCTCTGCTTCCAGGCTGGAGCAGCCTGTCCTTAGAGGGCTACACCTCATGGAAGGATGACCCACACCACAAAAGTTTCGGGAGGAATGTGTGCCTGTGGGAAGGACTCACATCGCAGCAGTTTTGGGAGGACTGCTGCTCGTAAGATTGGAACCATGTTGGTGAGGTTTGTGGAGAACTGTCTCTCCTGGGAGAGACCCCATGGTCTCTCAGGGGAACCAAGCAAAAGAAAACCTCAGTGATGAACTGACCAATACCCCACCCTCTGTCTCCCTGTGCTGTCCCTGGGAAGGAGAGAGCAGTTGGGGAAAAAGATGTTTTTAAGGGCTTATTTTACTTTTCATTATCCTGCTGTGATTTTGTTAGTAAAAACTTCACTTTGTATCTCTAAGTGGATTCTGGTTTGCCTTTAGAGTGTTTTCTTCAGGACCTTATCTCAATTAATGAACCCTATATTAAATTTTCTCTCCTCTGCCCAGCTGTAGTAGGGGCAGGTGAGTGAGCAGATTTCGTGGGTGCCAGGAGTTTGGCCAGTGTCAAACCACAACAAAGTTTTTCCCTTCTCTGGCTTGAAGGAGATGCATTAGTAATCTTTCAGCTGCTTTGAGGTGAACTGTAGTTCAGTTGCTAGTCCAAGACTGGAGACGTGTTGTGGGAGTGGCGTCACCCCATGCCGACCCCAAGCATTGAGGAGCGCCTGTACACTGAGACAAAAGCCTGGGGATGAAGCAGCAACAGATCATAAAAATGGAATTCGGAAATATGTTTTCTATCTGAATCAGACATTTTCCTGTTTATTTTTGATTAATTAGTAAAATCGTATTAATGGCTCATGCAATCAAAAACATAAGACCTGCACCCTGGACTATGAAACTCCATCTCTTACACCTGTTTTTTCCATGGTGTAAACAGCTATGTTTGGTTTAGCCAGAGACACTACAGACATTTTTATTAACTCAGAACAGTGCTTACTGAAAGTGTAATAATATAAATTGAAGTTAATGTGATCTCATTTGGAAAATAGTGGTAAAAAAACCTGTCAAAGTTGTAATTGCAAGTACATAACAGCTACAGGCTATTTCATCTTAATTTTCTTAAGTACGTCTTGATTTTTTTTTTTTTTTTTCTCTGCACATTTTGGTCATACTCTTCCTCCCAAACATATTTACAGCTTTTAATGATAATGGCAGAGACAAATATTTGCACATCTTCTCAAAGGCAACATGTACAGGAATCTGCAAGTCATTGTGCCAGCAAACTATCAACAATACCAGATGGCAGGAGATTTCTTTAATGCTTTCCATTCCATCATCAGTCTTTCCCTGCTGCATTATTAATGTACGTTGAGTCTCATCCAAAATCCATTGAAGGGTTTGAATACATTTGTGTATTGTTTGTAGCAAAGCGTATTTTCACCCCAAGTATTCTCACGCCACCAAGAGGTAGCATACTTCCCCAGAAGAGAAGTTCCAGCCCAGCAGAGGACTTTGTCCTTGGGACACAGTGCTGCTGGAGCACTAAGTAACACTGGGACAGTGGCTTTGACGGGCAAGGTCCTATGTGTTTGCAGGCTTCAAGCGGGCAAGAAGAAAACAGTGCCCTCATAAAATTATCTATGCATTCTACATGCTGTGAAAGAAAGCATATAATTTTTTTGAGAAATTTTCTACACAGTTTGCAACCTTAGATTTAAAGGCTAACATGGGGTTTACATATTACATAAACTGTAAATTGTCGTAAATTCAATTCCCTTCAAGAGCTAAACACAGAAGAGTTTCTGTTTATTTGAAAAGTAGAGAGCATTTTATCAACCATTGACATGCCTGGTCTTTGGAAAATGACATCTATCAAGCCAAGGTAAGCTACACCCCAGCAAGAACCATTCTTATTTATTCCGTTCTGGCCTCTAGGCCAGGAAGAACTTGAGGAAGACACTTTTTCAACTAGTTCCACCATTTGTTCTTTGATGACATCTGCTCAAGGCCTCTCCTGGGAAAAGGACTAGAGCAGTAGCTGAGGTGTCATTCAATCAGCCTTTCTTACACCACTTTTGTGTTTCCAAAGCAAGAAAAGAGGAAAGCCAAAAGAACAATCTCAAGGTAGTCAAATAAAGTAACAGCCTTCAACCTAACGCCTCTTTCAATAATTGAATTCTATTAAAAAAAAAAAAAAACACACCACCACCACCACCAAAAAAAGCCAGCCCACACAGCAGCAAGCAGAAACACATCTTAATTCACACTGTATGAAGCAAATACAGAACATAAAGACATAGGTGCAAAAGAATAAGCTTTAACTGCTTTGTGCCTTACTGGACAGGAAGAAAACATTTGCATTAGTAAAAATAGTGAAAAATGCTTTTCTGACACCCAAAATATTTCCAAAGACAATTTAGTTTTCCATCAAGAAAATCAATCATACATCACTAGAAGTTCTCAAATACTTTTAAAAATTTGAAACTATCCGTGTATTGCTTCATGAGACATACTTGTATGTAGTTTAATTTAGTTGCAAAGGTATTTGTGGAATTATAGTTTTTGTCTAGGAAGACTGTTGCACTGAAAGAAACAGTGGAATTTGCTTTCATGTAACAAATGGATTATTAAAAGTTACAGAACTGTACACTTAAGTGTCACCTAAAAGGCAGAGTTTTAAAACTGAAACTTGTTCTGAACAATAGAACTGAGTCTTCTTGACTGGGCATCTTAAAGTACCGTTCTTGCCACTAAGTGTTGTTGTGCATTACTTGGGTTTATAGTGTATTTCATTTTTATATTGGGGTTTATAATGGTTTCTTCTGTACCCCCCTCTTCCCCTGGAAAATGTATCGTCCCAAGGTTTGTCCCTGTTCCTTTTCCCCACCCATTCTGCCACACTGGAACGTAATCCAACTCTGTTCCACTCCCACTTTACCCCTGATTGAGTAGTGGCTTGTCCCCTCCTCTGGCCCCTTCCCCTGGATAAAAGCCAGGAAATGACATGGAGCTGGTCTCTTGGCTCCAGGACAGGGACCGGGCTCCTGACCCAGGTCAGGGCAGGACCACAGGAGAAAAGACTGAATAAAGCCCTGATTCCCCCCCAAATCAAGTGCCGAGACCCTTCCTTTTGCCATCGGTGGGAGCCTGCTCTCTCTAAAGGAAAAGGTTCACAGCCACTCTGGGATCTTTAGGACCCTGAGGAAAAATCCTTCCAATTGTGGTTTGTCTCTCAAGCTAGCCGAGGCAAAAATGGAGCCGGGGCTCTTAGAGAGAGATGCCACAACTAAGACAACATTCAATATTCAAAAGGCAAAAGATAACATAAAAGGTAAAAGATAACGTTTTATAATCAATTTATATGAACCAGGAAACCAATAATTGCAAATAGTTATTTAATACAAGACTCTTTCTCCTTTTAGAAAACAAACTCGTCAGTCCCAGAAAAAATTCAGCCAGCAAAGAATTGCAGACAAAATTCTGTCTTTTGCTGTGTCCTTATAAACCACAATCAAGCTTAACACTGACTTAAATTGCCATTTAGTCAAGGAATACCAGAACTGTAGCCTGCACGTATCTTGATAAGTCTAGAACTTGTTCATTTTTTAGCCAAAAAACCAAAAAACCTACTTTGTTTTGAAGAAGCATCCATTTAGATTAGACTCCAATATAGAATCATATTCTTAGTTTCTCCCAGAAAGTCTTATTGAAAAACAAAAACTAACACTGTGAAATCTATTAATAGACAAATCTCATTATTCTTATGTTGTTGTTCTGCTTTACCTTCAAAAAAGGATTAAAAGAAAACAACCTTAGCTGAGAAAAAGATGTTGAGGTTTTGTTGCTGTTTTGAGTTTGAGTTTGTTTTTCCTTTTTCCCTCTAGATAAAATCATTTCATATTTTATTCCAAGTTGCCATAGGAAGAATATTCATGTTTTCCAAACTGTAAGAGTTCATCACCACAAAATTAAAAACTGTTACCCTCTTGACTTCTCATTTGTCCATATCAAAATGCTGGAAGCCACCACTTAGGACCATTAGATACAAGGCTGTTAAATAAGACGAAATTTTAGTCAACACTTACTATCTACTATCTATTATAAATTAAATTGATTAACGCAGTCAAGGCTGGTGAGGTCCTGCTGTGCAAAGTATTGCACTCTGGCTACAAAAAGGAGCCAGAAAAATTCCCAATGAGAAAGTGATCTCTGTGATTCAAAGAACTACTGGCCAAAATTGAAGACAAAAAATTTACATTAGTGGTATGATCAAATATACTTAAACTTGAAGCTTTGCTTCTTGGACCACTGTCCCTCCAGCACCTTAGTTTTTGGAACCGCTTTGTTTGTCTTTGCCAGTAATGTTTCTATGGGACATCATAAGGACCTCCAGGGACCAGCTATCAAGGTCCAGTGATACCGAGCTGGCCAAAAACACATTACAAAATGTATTTTCCTTAATACAGGAACTGTCGCTAGCCACTGACAGCCCATAGTCATCTGTATCTGAGTGCAATAGCACAGTCAAGAGCAGATATACATGCTTCAAATAAATATTTCCTTTTTCTCTTGTTTTCCAGCATTGATAATCCCAAAGGGGAGACTCCATTGCTTTTCTGCATTTTGCTTATGCTCAGTGGAAAGTGTGTGATTAATATATACCTACAACATTACATACCATTTTGGCAGCATTCGTTCCTTCTCACTGTAACTTAGCAGTTAAAATTCTTCTACTATGTGGGATCGTCCATTTCATGCATGTTCTACTCCCCAAGTTGGCTCACATTGTGTTTGTGAAGAAATTAATTTTAAACAGCAAAAGTTAAGAGTTCTTCCTGATACAATCTGCATTTCTAAAACCATATTTTGCATTGAATTCTTCAGCTAATTCTAAGCCTTCAGTTTTCCTTTTATAAATATTCTTTTTAAAATGGCATACTTGCAACAGATAAAATATTTGCATTCTGCAGCATTTGGAATTTGATTCTGTTTTGAATTCTTCTTCAGATATATGTACATTTTCATACATATTATCAAAGTGAAGAATTAAAAAATTCTCACTGCTGTATCTCCATATCATACGTGTGTTTAATATTACTGTGGTAAAAATAATACATTTCTTCCACAGGTTTTTATTTCCTATTCTTCAAGAGCATGCTCCTTTTGTTTGTGTCAGCCAGTGACAGAAAAAAATCTAATCAATATAATGTTTACAATCAATCCTGACATAAATGGCAGCATTTATTTCCAGTTCTATATCCAAAGTGTTAAAATTTCCATAATAATAATTCCCATCTGTACTGCATTCTTTAACACTTTAGCTATTCCTAAATCTAAATACTAAGAAAAAATTCTTATAACTTTTCTCATTTGATTTGCTTTGCAAGGCCTACATCTTGTTTTGTCAGAATTTATATAATTTATATTGAGCCAAACAAAATACATTGTATATTGCTGTGAAGTCACAAAAAGTTTTGAGTTTATATATTTACTTTGTTTAATAAAATAAGCACATAAATTTTGTCCAAGCTTCCTTGTGGTGTGTGACCAAAATATACCACCACCTCAGATGAATGAAAATGGGCAGAACTAATGAAAAACATTTACACCAACATAATTAATATTTTAACTTCTAACAGCCAGTTGAAATTTTTGATAAACTATGACCATTGAATGTTATCCTTAACAAGGAGTGATTCAAAAAAGTTAAAGTAATATGAAATCTATTCAGACAATTTTTCTGAGCAGGAAGGATTGGGAGAATTTACCAAATGAAGACTCTCTTCAAGTGGATGTAAGCAACTACATAAATATGTAAACACAAAACCCTATAATTTTACCACACTACACAAAATTGTATGAAAGTAGCGCATGATCATTATATATCAAGACAGACTTTGAGTTTTAAAGAAGGAAATAAGCTAGGACTATAAATAATTTCTATGCAGTCTTTGGGCATGGAACTCTTTGGGCTAATATCTATGTTGTCAAATAAATATATAACTTCAAAATAAGGCAAAACCCTCCAAACAAACCAAACAACAACAAAAACAAAAAACAATTAAAAATCCTTCTGCAAAGCATTTAAATAATAAAAATAAATCTTCCTCTGAAATGTGAACCTTCCGGTTTCCAAGAAATCATTACAAGTAGCTGTTCAAATCAAAAGATGGAGGAAAAAAGCAGGGATGATTTTTGAACTTTTTGGTGTTACAAAATAATCAGTATGAGAAACAGTGTAGCACAGAACAATGGTAACTGCTTATGCTCACATTCAAATCAGAGAGATGATGATTAATTTTCAGTGGTAGTGTAAAGGTAAAAAGCAGCTAACAGAGGATATAACACAGTATATGCTTGCCCTGTGATTTTTTCTGAAACACTCAATAATGCAGCTACATATTTTATGATAAGAATGAGATTAACCAAAATTATTCCATTTTCGAAAAACCAACAAAGAAATGTAATAATCAAAATGTATAACCATTGAACATCAATGTATTTATGTTTTTTCCCTTCAACAGATTCTACCTTCAGGTTAAACAAGTCCTTCAGTTTGTGTACTGGAAACTGTCAGTAGTGAGAAAACAAGTAAATCTGCTTTAATCTGGAAGAAATGATTTGAGCATGAGTTCTAACTCAATCCCTCTGGAATCTGACCCACTGTGTAGCAGGAATGCATTACGACAAATATTAGATTCCATATTCTGAAAATTAAAAGGCTAACCTTAATCAGATGTAATTATGGAACTAGCCCTAAAAAAGACTTTAGTGTAAGACAAATATAAAAATACTCAGTAAGAAATGGGATTTAGACATCAAACTTCCTGGACTGTTTAAACACTTAGCTTTAAAAAAGGGCATGCGGAAGAGGAAGAAGTAGCGAATCCTCATCCCATTTGATCATCTTGATTTGTCATGCCATAGATAAACGCGTCTATTTTTTTAGAAGTAGCTATTTCTGTACAAAAATACCTCCTTCCCCTCCCTCTCCCCCAGACTGAGGTGCTTATAAAAACAGTGTTTATCACATGAGAAAAAACATGTGAATTCCCATTGGCAATAACCAGCTACTGTAATTGTTTCTCCATTCTTCCTACAATAGGTTCTTGGCAAACAAGAATGTTTGTTGATGGAATTTTGATTGAATGAGACTACTTTCTGCATAACTTCAGCGTGCTGAGCTTCTAAAGGCCTTGTATCTGCCAGCAAATTTAAAAAATTGTGGGCACAAGCACATACGATGTTGTTAACAGTGTTAAAACTGTCTCTGTTATGGCACATGCCTGACCTGGCACACTAAACAAATCCTCTGTATGATGCAGAAATTGACATAGGTCAGTGATTACTAACCATGAGTTCCAATGGCACCATCCACCAGCATCCTTCTAGGTTGGTCCTGTAGCACTATTCCCATAGACACAAAAGCCCAGGAACACCTACACACCATTTTATGACAATCTAAACTGAATATTAAAATCAGCCTAATGGATGAATGCTGCTGATTGTGTAGATTAAATTAAATTTAACAGACAATATTTGTATATATTTATAGGTTTCTTATTGGCAATGCTATACAAAGCTTATATGCAACTGAAGCAGAAATTTAGAATTATACTATTTTTTTTTTCAAGAAAATGCATTAACCCTTAGAAGGATGTGTTTCTTTTCATTCCTCATATTAAAGGGGATGTGTCGAACTATAAATCACAAAATTTATTTCAAATTCTCATTAAGAAAGATGAGAATCACAACACAGAAACTGGAATATGAACATTGGCAGCAAGAATAATATTAGTAGGAGAAAACATTTATAAAATGCTTAAAGTTACAGGATCTCTTTGATAGAGAGAAATTCTTCAAGCTTCCTCTGGGTTCAGTTTAAGGGAGGGGGGAAAAAAAAGAAGAAAGAAAGAATTTGCCTAAACTACCCCTATATACTTCAATAAATGTAAGAAAGCCAAAGGACTCCAAAGAAACCACTGAACATGCAGGAACCACTAATGACGACTTTGTTTGTTTGTTTATTAATTGTTGTTGTTGCTGTTGCTGTTAATATTATATTTATTTATTTATTTTAACTATTGCATTAATACAAAAATTATCATCTCAGAGTGAGGATACTAGGTATCCTATTAGATTCTACTTGGCTTGAATATCACATAGTCTAACTTGAAACACACTGTCCAAAGATTTCAAAGAAGCACAGGCTGAGCTTTTATTTCTTACAATACACATTCAAAGAAATTAATCAGTGATTCTGTGAACACAGATGTAAAAAAACCAAAGCACATTTTACCTATTCATCAGTACAGTCACATATCCAGGTACAAATCTCCCATCATGTTAATTAAGCAGAAAGCGAATCAGAAAGGTTATTGATAGGAGAATACACAAGACAAAAAAATTAGCCATGAAGCTGTGACTAACGATTAATTTTATGTTCTGCAGAAAGATTGCATGATAAGAACAGAGGCTGAAATTCTCGGAACCACCATATTAACATAGTAATTTCTGGTAAAATAAATCAAAGAGGGCTTCCAACACCTAAAATAAAATAAAATAAAATAAAATAAAATAAAATAAAATAAAATAAAATAAAATAAAATAAAATAAAATAAAATAAAATAAAATAAAATAAAATGTGAACATACTTCATTATCAAAGTAACATGGTGTTAATTTATGTTTAGTGATTGATTACAGAGTCTGTCAGTCAGTGACATGCACATCCCAGGCTCATTTCTTTACAGAAGCTGTTGAATCATGTTTTCAGCATTGGAGGATTGGATGGCTTCTTCGCCATCAATAGACAGTAGCTTTTTCACCACTCTCCAGCTTTTGTACTAAAAAGTCCAGATGGAGCAGCCAAATGACAGGAGCAAAATTCTGCATTCTTCCTGAGTAAATTCACTACAGTTTTATAAGTGTGTTGCTTAGTGTGGGATTGTCTTTTGGATTTGCTCTGAAAACGGGGTGGATGTTTTCATTATTGCTGAGCAGTGCTCACACAGTGCAAGTGACTTTTCTGCTGTTCCCTCTGCCCCACCAGAGAGTAGGCTAGGGCATACAAGGAGTTGGGAAGGCACACAGCGAGGACTGCTCACCCCAACTGACCCAGAGATATCCCATATCATATGATGTCATGCTCAGTGTATAAAGCAGGGGGAAGAAGAAATGGGGAACATTTGGAGTGATGGCTTTTGTCTTCTCCAAGTAATGATTGCGTTTGATGCAACCCTGCTTTCCAAGAGATGGCTGACCACTTGCCCATGAGAAGCAGGGAATGAATTCCTTTTTTTTCGCTTTTCTTGCATTCACTGCTTTTGCTTTGCCTAATAAATTGACTTTATCTCAACCTTTACATTTTCTCATTTTTATCCTTTGGATTTTCTCCCCATCCCACTGGTGGTGGAGTGAGCAAATGGCTACATGGAACTTAGTTGCCTGCAGAGATTAAACCACAATAATAAGAAAAAAGAAAATATTAAAAAGTTAACTTTTGCTCCAAGTCTTACTTCTAAATAAAGCAGAGACTACCTCTATAACTTCATCTGAAGTGAAACTGTCAAACTACAATTCCTATGTTAAGAAAATACTGGAAACTCCAGTCCCAATATTGGTCATGTCTGATTTTTTGATTAGTAGAAATTTTACAAGCAATCCTAGGTTTGTGTACCATCCCAAACACTGCCAATTACTCTGCCTCTTTGATTCTAGTACCTAAAATCATGCCAAAGAACATGCAGTGAGAAGGCATCTTGCAATATAGTGGTAGCAACTGCAAGAAGTACAAGAACTAAACCTTTAAGATATCAAGATCATCTGAAAGGAATTGCAAAATTACAGTCGTTGACAGAGGATTGCAAACTGAATACAGTGCTTCCACAGTGATGTTCTTCCTCTTTTAAATGTGAAAATAGAGCTTATTGGTAGCCCTGAAATAGCATGAAAGGGTCCGAATGGGAAAGGCTGAAGAGTAAACAAGGAAGTCAAGACTCAAGGTCCAGTTGTTTTCTAGCCCAAGTTAGTACAAAGCCTTAAAGTTTCTATGGAAACTCATCTCTGTGGCACCACAAGAAAAAGCTGCAGTCTCAAAATGAGAAATGATTCAGAGTACTAAAAAAGTGGCATAGTAAATATTAAGCAGCTGAAAGATGAACAATTGGGTTTAAGACAGAAACTAAAATGGGATGTTTAAAATATATTATACTTACAAATAATTATCACTTCAAAAGTCGAAAGGAATGAGAAAACTGATTTAAAAAAAAAAAAAAAAAAAAAAGTAATGTTAAGTGAAGTGAAAAGTCCCAAATGAGAGGAATCCAAAAAAGTTGATAGGCAGATGAGGCAGATGAGGAAAGTTACTTTTGTACAAAGACCAGGAAAAAAGTTAGGAATATGAACAGAAAGTAAGATTGTTTCAAGTGCTTTATAATGAATAAAACAAAAGGAAAAGGAGAACATTTTCTTGTTGTGAAGAAAAATGAGAGTAACAGACCTTGTTAAACTTCGAAAAATGTGATATATACAGAAAGAAAGGAATCAAGCTTGGCAACAAAATGGGAAAACAAGATTATGAGTCAAACTCCTAGTGTTAGTTATTAGGGTTTTCAGGGATAATCATAAGATGATCAGTTCTACAGAGTCTTTTTTTTCCGCCAGACTCATTTTTCACCCTTTGCCCCAGACTGGAACTTGGTGAAGGCAGTGGTATGGGAACATCTACCTCAAGTGACTAAACTCTGCATTTTGTGTAACTGATTTTCCTCAAGATAAGTGCCATAACTCTTGCAGTACTTCAGTGCTGCTAAGTTGGATCAAGTGGTAGGATATCTTAGAAGATAGAAACCTGGAAACCTGACCAACATGCTTTCCTGTTTTCTTTTCCTCTGAAGTAGCGGATAGAGATTGTTGCCAGAACAGGATATCAAACAAGTGATTTTGACCTGAGTCTGTATAGGAATTCCTTTGGGTTATGAAGGGCAAAAACGTGTAACAGTTCCCTCCCAAACCTCTCCATTATCAGTGCTTTGCTTTTCCCAGCAAAGCAAAGGAGTTCAGAAGAAAGGCATATGCAAATCAAAATTAGAACAGCAGGAAAGAAAAATTTACAAAAATAAAAGTAATAGGCATCACACTTACTTCTACTGTAACATATACTATTAACAGAAGGAGAACATGCCAAAAAATCTATTGTATTAAGCTCTGTGAATTTTGAGTATGACAAGATGTCTATAAATAAGTTAAGAAAAACTGTTTGTACTTGTTTGAATGGCCCTCACTATTTCCTTCCTGAGGTAAGAGAAGAAGCCAGTTATATCCTGTGTGAAAACAATGTACAAACTGTGTTCTTCTAGAAATGAAGAAAAAAGATAAAACCCCTGAGCATTTGTTACATCATTTAGTTAAATTAGTCATAAGACAAGGCAAAATCACTCTCCAGAAGAATAAGATGTTAACATTTGGAATAAACTTCATTCAACTTATTTTGATCACCTATGAATTGAGAAGATTTATGTTCTCCTTAGGTTTTTATAAAGAAAAATAAAGAAGGTACATAAACATACAGACATAGAGTTCCTTATTCCTGAATTACTCAAATTTCTGTCTACTTTTGATAGAAAGTTTAGTCAATTGAAGTGAGCAGCAACAATTGGCAACACATACTATGTTGTTCTGTAGCATCTCAAAGAGCAGGAAACCCAACGAAATTCATATTATCTATTTCCATTGTTTTTTTATTTTATGGGAGAAAACTTCCAGAGTTCATGGATTTTTCAAGACAGACATTTCTAAGAAACACACAGGTCAATATAATTGTACTTTGATTTATATACTTCAAAAACTACCTTTCTGAAAGACTGGCTTTATTAAATCCAGTTTTCATCCTGTCAAAGTGGCATTGAGTTAAAAAAAAAGCATTTTGCCTTGCTACAGCTGACAGAGCAAGAACCTCTATTCATTAGTATTTTTATCTTTAAAGCCACACTAACAGAACTTTCCTTAATCAGGATCCTGGAAGAGAAAGCATGTAGACCTTGAATGTTTCATCCTTGGACAAAAGAGAATCAGACAGTAGAACCTAGAGTATAGCAACATGAGATTTTGATGGTGGTTCACTTAAGTAATTCATTAGTTCCCTTTTTCAGGTCAGGCACAATGTTTTTTGGGTGAAGGAAAGATTGAGTAAACTAATACTTCTACAAGCATGTTTTCCTTGGATATTTTTTGAGTGTCAAAATCAAAACCTTTATAATGTAAAAGGCAAAGGTGTACCAAAATAAGATGAGAAAAAGCTTAAGTGTGAACTGACTCAAGTTATTCTAGTGATTTAATGAATTTCTGATATTTAGTTCTTTCTCAATACCTAGACAGGGAAAGCTATAATCAGTTTTGACCTCCATGGTTCCAGTGCCATGCCCACTATGACTGGCCTGTTATTCCGTATTACATCAGGAAAAGAATGAGAGGAAAACAAATTAAGGAAAAGAACAGTCAGTGTACCTACCAGAAGAAGACTTTGTTAACAAGAGAATTTCTTTTCTAAAAGGAAGCATCAGGGAAAAAAAAAAATCAAGATATTCAAGAAGGCAGTGTAGAAATTAGCATGCATTTCAGTACTTGGGTTCTGAAACTGTTCATCTTCAACATACATCATTATGTGCCTTTGAATCAAATTTGTTAAACAATTTATTTCCTTTCTTGTTAACAACAGCCTAAAATAATTTATATTAGCATTTAACAAAATCTGAGTTTACAGAAATCCCATTGCATTGCAACACAAAAGTATAGCCACAGAATAAGGAAAAATATTGCTTACTTAAAAGATTTATGATACATAATGTAATTTAGGGTGCTATTTTGAAGTGCTATTTTATTTTCATACACAAAACAATGTATATGCATTTTAGAAATAATAATCCTAAATAGTCAAATCTTCAAAACAGACACCTGAGGCTACTTGATTCTAAAAACTATACAGCCAGATAGTTTTGACATAATTGTACTGCCACAAAAGGCTGATGTATATATAGATACATGTATCTATATATAGACATATATAGATACATAATTCCTCAAGACACCATTCCCAATTTTATTATTTTACCAACAAAACAGCACATTTTAGGACTGAGACTAATAGGCAGCCAAATCCTTTCTCACCATGTACTTTTGGAAAAAGACACTTGTGTCTTCCAGAACCACCCAGAACTTTACATTTATAACATTCAGTGGCCTGAACAGGTAACTCCATATAATTCTCTCTCTCCCATGATGTTCTTTCTAAATTTTACTAAACTTGTGTTTTCAGGAAGTTTTTTCTTTGTTTATTGTTTTGGTTTATTAAATCAGATTTACATAGATAATATTGCAATGCTGATACAAATATCACAAGGCTTTATAAAGTCTGCCAGAGTTCCCATACATTTTTGGTGGTATAATAATGAAACAACCCATATTTGGGGTTTCTAATGCTGCAAACAGTAATGTATATACAATGTACTAAATTACGTAATTTGTATCCTGACTGCATATTGTCTAGACACAGCCATCAGAATTTAGTTAATACAGTGTTCAAACATGAAATACAACTTTATTCTGCATCACCAGAGGAGAATCCTTTACTTAGCAAAGTTATTCATTCATGGTCATCAGTCCATTCTACTTATAATGCTCACAGGGTTCAGACTGTTTTTTTTTAAAAACGTTGTTACAATTCTATGTAGACGTATCATAACTCAAGACTTAACTTCTAAGAAACCTGAAATTCCTCAGTGACCTCCCAATCTACACTGAGACATTTTGCATCTTCTAATGTACTGGAGACTTGCTTATCAATTTATGCTCATTGTTCAAGTAAAAAGGACTTAAGCATACAGACAAGCTTCTAACAGACATACAAGTATTTCACTGTTGTATTCAGGCTTTGCAAGTGTAAGATACACTGTGCTACAGGAAGAGTGCTCAGACTTCACTCTTGCTTATATTTTTCACTGTTGTTACCAAGTCTGCACTCATCTGTTTTGCAAGTATTGACCTCACATTTCAAATCAAGGAAAGTTTTATCTGTGAGGCCAGCATATTCTTTACATAGACATACTATTGCTACTGAAATAGTTTGGGAAAAAATCCATTATAAACCATTAGTGTCTTTTCTCTGAGTTTGTTGAACAACCCCATTCTCCATTGGAAGTAAATAGCCCATAAAATGTAGGAAGTGCACAGAAGAGAAATTATGCTCTCAGAAAAGATAATTTTTTATATTCAGTTTAGTTTCCATTTATCCAAGCCATGTAAGGATAGAAGTCATGACTCCCAGCCTAGAGTTGAATGCCTGAGTATGTTAGGCCTCTTTGCAAATTCTGAGTTATTCCTTAGATATCGGCTCATATTGTGTATTATTAATGAAATTTTAGTTCAGAGGGTAGTGTCAAAGAGCAATAGATCCAGTTGTAGCTCATGGTATACCTCAGTAGAAAAAAGATTGACTCTTGCCAGCACTGAAGACCAAGGGCATACTCTTTAAATGTCCGCCCCAGTCTCTATCACTGTATGAACTAATATTCTCTTCTTCCCCCTTTCTCTTCACTTGCATTCACCACAGAAGATGCCCCGAAAAACTCATCAAGTGAAAGAACCACATTAAAGGCAAAAACAAGTCGGTGTTTTTTCTAGCCTGGTACTATTCTACTAAAAGTCACAGAGTCAAACCCATGTGATTTCATGCATTTCTGATTTCAGGACAGTTCGAGTGCTGTACTCTGACTTGGTCAGTAAAGGTTGTAGGTCAGGTGTTCTCAGTCTCTTCCAGACTAATAAGAGATGAAGTGGAAAAGCAAATTATCCCAAATCTGGGATAATAAGGTTTAAATCGGCACAAATATTTACATCTGCAAGATTCAGATAAGCTTTGCTGACTGTGAGAAGTTTGAAGAGCAAATAGACCAGGTCTTGGAGGAAATTCTGGTCTCACCAGTACAACAGAGAAATGGTTTTCTATATTTCTCTATTAGGAACAACCTGTTTTCCATCGGTGAAGACAAACTGCTGTGGCTGTGACATTTGCATTCATGCTATATTTTATATTAAAAATTCTTCTTTGCAGAGAAATATCTTAAAAATCAAGATAAGCTTGATTTTTTAAAGATTGTTTGACATCTCTAAAATGTCAATCCCTACCAATCCCGCATTATCTTCTGTGTCTAAAGTGCCACTGCTTCATTCAGGCTTTCACCTAGAGTCTGGGTAATCTGAGTACCCTAGAAGCCAACAACAGTCTCTGATCTGTTCTTGGGACATTCATCAACTGATTTTAGTTATGCATATCATCTCTTAAACCAATGTCCCAATATTTTCCTGCAAGTGATAAACCCTTAAACATTTCAATAAGGCTCTACACGGGAAAAAAAAATCTGTTCTCTGTACTCGGTATTTATCAATACTTTTGTTCTTATTTTAGTGTTATTAATCTACTGTATATTTTTATGTATGTGCAATGCATTTTGATGTATGTGCAGATCCCAAGAAAACAGAGCTCAGGGTTGGTACTTGCATCAGAATTGAAAATAAAACAAAATAATAATATCGTAATATTTTTCTGTCCTGTCAGCATTTCTTGAACATCAGAATGTATTTCAGGATATCTGTTTACTTTGTCAGTGCTCAATTTTTGTAGGTCTTACGTTTAAAAGTAGCAACGCATCAGTACTACATGAAAAGCTTTTTTTAAGCAAAATCTATCTGTATTAAATTCTCTGCTTTATATAGCAAAAGAATTATATGACAAGCACTGCATAATAAATTTTAAACAAGAAGCATCTCAAAAGAAACAATATTGTGAACAGCAAATTGAACAGAAGAGTAAGGAAGTGTTCTCTGTTACTGCTTTTCTGTAGGTTAACGCTGAGTACCAAATGTTTTCATAGCTTACATACCTTTTCCAATCATTTGTTGGTGATATGAGCAATTTTATTTGAATCCTTTAAAGATTATTTTTTAAAAAAAAACCCACTTGAAAATCAAAAGTTCATTGACACTAAATATAAGATTCCCAAGGCTGCAACTGTGGAAGTGGAGTCCCCTGGGGCAGAGAAGCCAACATTAGCAAATCTCAGGACAGCACCCAGATGTAGGATGTTGATTTCCCTGGACATTTTCATATTACCATTTGGAAAAAAACAAGCAAACAAACCAAACCAACCTAAACCTAAATTCTAAAAGAAAAATTTCTGTTAATTACCATAGCTTGAAATTTTCTTCTGCCTGACAAGCAGCATTGTTGGTAAATAGTCTACTCAAAGAAATAGGGCCCATCATTGTATTATAACCAAGAGCTGTTTATTTTTATCAATAGCCATGACTGAGCAAGTAGAAGTTCCTTTTAGGAAAAGACATGTGGAAGCCAAAAAGGACTTGTTTATGCTTCTCCATTCAGACTCCAACCAACACAGCACAACACTAGAAACTACAAAGGGCTTGCCTAATGACTGGTAAAATAAATATATCAAGGAAAATTTTAGAAGGCAAAAAAAAAAAAAAAAAATTAGATGGCGTTTCCTTTAAGGGGTCATTCATAACACCCCAAAACACTAAGACAATGCATCAGTATTTATTTGATTCTGCTCATGATGCAAAAATATAAACCAAGAAAATCTCCAAACTCTGAGAAAACATTTGTCAGAGATGTTGGTTAGCACTGTTTCTGCTTCAGGAATATTAAATAGTGTTTGCAACAAATACTTGCAGGACAAAATCCTTTTTAAAAGAATTTTTTTTTTTTTTTTTGAAGGGAAGAATCAAACAAGTGTGGTTTTTTATTACCTCCTTTGTGCAGAATTCTGAACAACAGTATATTGCTTATGTTGGAGTTCATATAATTCTTTATCAACAAAACAGGCTAAAAAGGTTAGTTTGTCATTAAGGGAAAACAGCTCAGCAAATCACCTAGCACATGTGCAAATTCTTTAGTAACAGGCTCCTGGACTACCCCTGTGATGTGCTAGAGGGTTCAGGAGACACAGATTCTTTCTATACAATCATTTGTTTCTACACTTTAACTGAACTAAAAATTAATTCCTATAATGCTTTCATAATAGCAAGAATTCCTATGTTTTCCTTGTTGGGTCTTACAGTTTAATTGCCACATGTTACATGAGTAAGTAGACACAGATTTGAGGAAATAAGTTATATAAATGCATGCTTACCAGCTGGTGCAGAACATGAGCAGTGAAGTTGAAAACCGTGATAATCAGCACATGATTGACTGAGTTTGCCTTGCTTAGATTCTTGCTTGGAATCCCTTTTGCTCTCAGTCTCATCTGACGACATCTTATCCAGTTCAATTATCACAGCTGACATTTTGGTAGTTTCAACAGACATCAAATTAAAAGCAATACTGAATAAAAGAAGAAGCAAGTTTTAGTTCAGCTTGCCCAAACTTGCAGTCCAAAAATAACTTCCTATCACAAAGAAAAAACAAAGAAAAAAAACAAACAAAAAAACCCAGACTGTAACAGTGCAGAGCATTCAGGGTTTTTTTGTTTGATTGGTTGGTTCTGGTTGGGTTGGGTTGGTTTTTTTCTTCCAGCTCTGGAGCACCTGGTAGATATTGCAGCTTGTCTCTGAAATAGAAAGCTATTACTTTAAAAAGTTCTTCTGTTCTTGCAGTGATGACCACATTACAACATTTCTAAACAGCTGCCACAAAAATAGCAAGGATAAGGAGAGACAATTGTATGCCTGCTAAGTTGCTTCCTAACTTTTAAGAGTCTAACTCACATTTTGTTCCCCAGCTGGGAGGGGCTAAGACCAGTGGGAGCGAGTGCATCCAAACCCAACCCAGCATTTGTGCCTTGTTATCTGTGCCACAGTTATGTTCCTTTAGTGAACGCTCAAGTCATTGTATGGGATGTGTGTAGGTGGATAAATTACCAAAAGCTATGTAATTCATTGAAAATTAGTAAGAAATGCTTCACGGTTTCACTGCTTATTATTTTAGAGCCTTGAGTATTAAAATGTGTCTTTCTAAGAAAATATTAAGCAAGAGTTATATTAAGGAAAGTGGTTTAATGTTTCAAGCTTTTTTAATATTATTTTTGTTTCCTTAAATGCAACTAAATCTCAACTGAACTCAAGACATGAATAACCTGTCCCAGCTGACCTCTGAGCACTCCAAAGAGTGATGGAGGAGTCACCCACTTGGAGATGCTGGGGAGCTTGCAGAGCAGCCAGGCAGGGGCAAGGAGATGCTCCAGGGGAGGGCACACTGCATTAAGAGGCTTGGAAGCACACTGCCAGCTCGTAAATCCCTTAAGAATAACGGGACATAAAGCATGAATTAGTTATTAAAACAGGCCATACGAGAAAAATTGCCAAACCTGAGCTACAGACAAGTTGATGTGCAATTTGCCAGCTATTAGTTTGCTATCCCTTTCTTATTTTCTCTTTGCACAGTGAGAAAGAAAAGAAAATAATGCAAAGAGAAACAAAAGATCTATGCAGCCATGCAGATTTTACTAAACATTCCCTTGTCCTGCAAAAGCAGGACAAATCCAAAATCCTAAACTGAACCTGAAAAACATTGAAACATCAGGTTTAAACATAAGTCAGGTTTTAAACTGAGCTGCTGATGGTGGTAGCCTCAATAATCTCAATGCAAGCAGGGAGCCAGTGGAAGTTCCATGTGCTTGTAGTAGAAATCTTCAAACAGGACCCAGTTATATTTAAAAAGAAATAAATAGATCTATTTACCAGTGGAATACTTCTTTAAATATTTAGGTTAAGGGAATTTCTATGAGGTAATATCTAGATGGGATATGATTGCAACTAGGAACCTAACTGAGGTAAAAATGCTAATACTAGAAAGTATAGAACAGGGAAATGGGACTGTAGAAATCAGAGGGGAAGCTTTCCAAGGAGACCAGAAATATGTGACAGTTTTCCTTTCATTTCGCTTCAATTTAATGCACTTCAGGGGCAGGAAAAGCTTGATGCAAGTGTCACAACAGTAAACAAAAACTTTAGAAAGGGTTATATAACAGGAAAAACAAAAAAGTGTGGTTTTTGGAAGGCAAACACAGCATGGCTTACACCACAAAAGGGAAAAGGCAAAAATATTAGACAAAAAATGCATATTTTTAAATAGCCCTCTATTCCGGCCTACTTATGTCATTTATGCTGGCTGAAGTAATCTTTGTCTTCTGAAAGAAACTTCCTCAAATAAAAATGTTGGCTGCTAAATTTTTCAGATATTTTACAGAGGCAGGAGCTCTCTCAATTTACATTAAAAAAAACCAAACAAAAAAACACATAGCTTAAATTGTACTTCCCTACTTCTAGAAATTTAAAACATGTATTTTACATGGAGATGCTACATGAATGAGTCAAGTGTAGCGAAATTTGTAAAGAAAGAAGTAGCTTAATCTTCTAAAGAACACCACAAATGCCCAGAGGGTGGATCATTTCTTCAATATTCAGTGTCCCAAGAACTTTATCCTTGCTTTTGCTGGATTCTTGTAACTTTTCCTGGATATGTAAGCAACTTCCTGTACAAACCCTTATCTGAAGAGTTTATGTTTCTCCAGTAACATTAAGGTCTATGTGATTTAAATTTTTTTTTTCTCTCATTAGTATGCTGCTGTTAAGTTTGCCATGTAACTCTGAATATGTTAATCAGTTAAGAGCATGTTGCATCTTCAGCAGTCTGTGACTGTGTTACACCCGAGTCATTCAAACCTAGAGCTAAAGCAAGGTTGTTTTGTTCTGGGTAAGTGCAAAGGAGAAAACTCTGCCCAAATATTCTCAAGAGGAGAAAAATGACACAAAAGTTTACTGGCAAACTATAAAAACTTATGGAACATTGTCAAAAGACTCAATACAACATAACATCACTTATCACAGCCTAGACTTTAGCCCATTGAGCACAGAAAGCCTTTAAACTCATTTGATGTTGTGTTCCATGAGAAGAGCGTTAGAAGAAGAACAAAGGGAGAAAAACAGAAAGGCAGGAAAGATACAGAAAAACAGACATAGATACCAAATCTTGGGTTCCAGCAATGTAAGGCTCCAAGATGAAAGCGGGGTAAAAGGACAACGTGTTTGCCTTGTAGCTAGGCTTCTTAAAGCCCACCCTGGGCCTTTTTTCCAAGTGGGACTTCTGGTCTCTCAGCCACTCAGGAGTGGGTTAGGTGACACTGGGGAGCTGCATCCAGTGAGCCGTGATTGACAGGCACTGTGGATCTGGGAGGCATGGGGCAGAGCACTACCTCACCAGAGCAAGGCCTGACCCACCCCAAGCTCCCAAGATGTCTCAAAACAGATCACCTTTTCCAGTCTCTGACAGACTGTTTCTTAATTTGTACGGGGCTTTTTCTCTTTAATTCTACACATTTATGCATATGACAGTAGAGAGGGCACCGTTCCTTTGGCAATCTAGGTAGTGCCCAAAGAGTTCTGTCCTCTATATACATTATGTGGCGTATGCAAACCCTGTGAAATACCAAGCAACTCTCCTTCAGGGTAAGAGCCATCCTATAAATGGAGAAGATGATTAGGTATTATCAAGAACAATTATTTTTAATTTATTTTTAGTTCCAAATCGGAACTAAAACTATAGGCATGTGCTATGGCAGCACATGACTATAGATCTTTCTCTCACGCTAAAGCACACCAGAGGTTCAGGAACCAACACTATTCATCCACTTTCATCTTGGACAGCTAATCTAGCCTGGGAGCAGCTGAAGCCCCATTTCCTTTGGCATATTTGCTTTTCTTTCTATGCCCTCTTTCCTCTCCTCAAACTGATGTAAAAAAATTATTTGGTTTTAATTCTTTTTTATTTGTCAAGTAATTTTCAGTTGTTCTGTTTCTTCCTCCCTGAGCTGTCCAAGACTTGTCACTTTAGGCAATAAAAAAATATTAGTTTTAGAAATACAGATATCAATACTCATTATATAAATAGAATGTAAAAATATTATAAGTATCATGGGAACAGAAGCCACTTGCAGAATTTTATTTACGTACTTAAAGGCACACATACAGATACTTAACCAAACCAAAAGCACCAGAACACACTATTCCTCCAAATTATGTCTAAACTACTTTACTATTATAAGGCTGCTCCATAATCAATAGACATTATACACTTATGTACATTGTTTTCTTATTCCTCAGTTGTATCATGCTTCCAAATATCTGCCATATTTTCAAATAATACGGCTGTCCCTGCAAAATTTCAATATTTGCATGTCGTGAAGTGTAACTCAACATTTATTCGCCACTGACAATGTTTTTCAGAGGTAAGAAATTGTAAATATCCTAAGTCATTCAACTTTTATTATACCAAACCAAGTTACTTAATTTAATTTGTAACTTAATTTGTAGTGTTCAGTCATTGTAACTATGACTTTTTCCTAAAAAACCCAAAAAACAAAAAACCACCCATAATGTCAAAATTATTTTTCCAACTTGCCTGAAAAAGTAGAATTTCATTTTCAGTTTTGGGGGTATTTTTGTGGGGCTTGATCACTTATTACAAGGGAACTGACTGTTTATACTTCAATCAAGAAGTGTTAATATCACTTTTCTTTTGCCCAACACGTCAGTGTTTAGGAATTGATGTAAAGGAAGAGGCAAGATTGATGACTACTTTGCTTGGACAGAGTTCTGTTCATTCTAGTGACTGGTCTAAAATACTGTAGCCTTAATGGTGAATGGATATGACGTGCTGATCCTCTCTTGCAATAATCATGTTTAGGAATAAGACAAACATTCATGGAGCTCATCAATAAAGGTATGTGTTGATATTTCTCTAGCACGCCTTTCTTCCTTCCTGAAACCATGTAAGCAGATCTAATTCTTACCTCTGAGTGCATTGAGCCTCAGCTCTTTTTCTGATTTACCTTAATCAAGTTTGTCTTCACTGCTAAGGCCTTGCTGAGTTTGTGTGTTCAAAAATATTATGACTTATGAATAACTGTTGCATGAGAAATGAGAGATCTTATATTTACTTCCTCCCCAGTGCTGAATATGTATACATAGGAAGAGACAGCTTTTTTAAGCAGATGCTGTGCAACAAAATCTGTAGGCTGTTGCTCATATTCTGTTGGAACATTTCTTGAGCAAACCTTGTTCCTAGTTTATGTGTCCATCGTTCTCATCAACAGTCACACAAACAATAATGACACCCCCCATCACAGGTCAGATACACTTTCTTGACAACATTCTGGAGAAGAGAAAAGAAGGATTTGACACAAAATCCCTTTGCCCAGTAGTCTCCTTGCCAAAATGCTTGCTAAGAACTTCAAGAGAAACCAGAAAAGTGAATGAATATAGGTAAGGGAGGCACAGAAATAATTGTCTTAATACTCACTGAAGAACCCGTGTAACTCAGTGGGAATGTAAGCAGCCATTATGAAGAATGTGTGAGTAGATTCCTGTGGTGGTGCATTCCCCCACACACTCCCTTCCAAGCAGCAGTGTGACGTGAGTAATGCTTGTTAGGACTTGTTCTTGAAAACACCACCTAGGTTCAGCTCTTTCTGAGTTTATCTTAAAACATTGCTCCCAGGAACTCCTAACAAGCTTCTGTTTTCCTCATGACCAGCCTTGGAAAATATTTCTCTGTCCTGAATGGAATAACATTCCTATTCTCACACTTCCAAAGAAAGTGCCAACCCAAACTGTAGCTAGGATGAAACATTGTTACAACCAAAGCACACTCTCTTACCACCTACGAATAGCGACCCAAGATGAGGCCCTTTGAGCTCTCCTGGACTGCAGCAGGGCTAAGACCAGCAGTGTCCTGAGTCGACACCTCGCAGAGCCAGCAAACCCTCAGGTTTGCTATACCTGGAGGATCACTGAAACACAGTATGTCCTGGTCTGATACCCTCACTTCTCAAGGCCTGGTCCTTCACCCATCAGGAGACACAAAACATCCAAAGTGAGTATTTTCACTGACCTCCAAGGGAGATTTTTCCACAGGTACCTTACCTACCACTGTTTCTGTCTGTGTGCATACCCTTTGCACATATACTATAGCAAATCTGTAAGGTAGGTTAAGTTATAATTTAGGCTAAATGTTGTTAAGTGTTATTTCTCTGTTAGATTGTCAAGATTAAGGTATAAATTAAGGTATAAGTTAAGTTAAAGTACTGTTAAGTCTAAGTGTTGTTAAGCTTTATGCCACATTCCTTTTCAACCTTGTTTACACTGTGTTTACACGCGCACACACACACACACACACACACACACACACACACACACACACACACACCCCACACACACACCCCTAGGTAGTTTTTGACTAATTTCTGATTTGATTGCCTGGATTTTGTTTGGTTTTGTTATTGCTTGCTTTCCCTTGTCATGCCTTAGTTGTCCTTTGTAAGCAGAGTGAATCTGGCCAACTAATCTGTGGTGCTTTGTCATTTAATACTAAATCTGACTTTTGCTCATACCCTTGTTGGTGATTTTTTGGGTGATCTCAAGCACACTCATTTGGGACAGTTCCCCACACCATATACAGGATTTCATTTCCTGCAAAGGTTATGCAAGAATTTTTTCTTGGGATCTTTCTTCATAAGAGATAACACAAAGCAACACTTACTGGTTGGCTATTTAGATCAGGATTTTTTGGAACACCCAACTACACTGTAGGACTTAAATTGTGATATGCTTTGTTACTCAGCAAAAGAGTGACATTTTCAGAAAAGTACAGGACAAAAGGCATTTCCTTCTCTCACAGAGAAATCTAACCATCATGTTGATTTACTTTATTCTCCAAGTCTAATTAACATTTCTAAATTTATATACACAATCTAAATAACCAATTACCAAGTTAAAATGCAGAGTTCCTTGTTCCACAATAAGACAGCGGGTACTCTAGAGCAAAATCTAGGCACACGCGAGCATCTGTAATTTCAAAACCATTAATGTTATTGTGCAAGCAAGAAGTAAGAAATCTTATTGAACGCAACCTCAGTGTAAGAGAACTAATTTGATTTACATATAAGAAATATGCAATTGCTCTCATACCAAATAGAAAAAGATACCATAAAGATATGCTGTAATAAACCAAGATAGTTTTTAAAATATTTCTCCTTAAGCACACTTGTTGATGGTCCTATTTTTATTAATTGAAGAGTTAACAATTAAGATTCTTACAGAAGCAATTAATCATATTACATAAAGAGGTAGGAAAGAAAACAGTGTCTATCTCCTATAAGTAATCCAGGAACACCGTTGGCTGAATCAATGTAGGCACTATAAGAATGTAATTATTTCACTACATAATCTCTATCTTTTTTAAGCTGGTAGAAAAGTGATGTAATTTTGGCTACATTCTGTTGAAGAACTAACATACCTGAGTATATTTTGCAAATATCTTTCCAAGCGATATTGAGTAATGCATCTTGAAAGCATAGTTTTATGCCTTTCATTTTCTTATTTAGCATTCCTGAGAGGAAAGAGTAACTTTTAATTTTGAATTCGCTGTCAGATAACAAGTTTTGATTCCCTTTAAATTTACTGCAAAGTGTTTCTTGATCTCAACATTACTTGCAGAATTTAGTAAGCTTTTATCTTAGAATAAGACCACAATAATCTTTCTCTCTGTGGAATTAAAACCAAAACCATTAAGTAAAGAGATGGCACACACAGTCACCAAACTTTTCCAAGTGAGATAGGAAAATAATTTGGGAAAATTCAATTACTAGAGGGAGATTTAATGAGCTGCAGTCCAAAAAAACCCCAGACTCAAAGGTGTTAAATCTTTAGACTTTCTAGTTTATGAATATACTGTCTAAAGATAATTTAAACCAATATAAATTTTCAATATACGTAGCTTACCATTGTGCATTTATGCACACAAACAGTATTGAATGAGCACATACTCTGTCATTGCAGTGCAAAGAAACAAAGTTTATAATCCTAAATCTTAAAAATATCTATTTTGGCTTAGGACTCTACTACTCCCTTTTATTTTGTCTGCAAGTAACATCTATACTCTTCAAACTACTTTATTTTTCACTAATGCCGAGAAATGGACAAGCAGTTTCTTAATAGCAGAGGGATTTAACATTAAGTACTTGACATTACAGAAATCTCAATAAGAAAACACCAATTCTGTATTATTTTCTTCAGAAACACATTCCATTAATTTATTTTTTTCAGAAGTACAAAAGGGCCCAAAGTACCTTAAGACCTTCTAAAAGTATACACAGAACAACTGCTTTAACAGAAGCAAGATTCACCTGATAATTTTTCAAGGTTATATAAAAAAATATTTTTCAAAACCAGGAACACAAGAAAGACCGTCTATAACCACCAGCTCTCCATGTACATAGAGCTGGTTCTGATCGGGTATCAAATACTCCCATAAATAAGAAACTGATTTTTTAATGGACTAGACAGTGTTTGTTTCTTTTAAGCATAAAGCTTAGTTGCAGTTACTGACATACAACACCATCTTGATGTGGCTAAGAAATGTGCTCTCTCTATGCAAAAGTAAATATCAGAATCAGGACTGGAATTTCAAGGATTTTCTTACAATCCCCATTCTCACAAGCCCCAAAATGTAACAAAATACCAATTCTACATTATTTTTCTTTTCTTGTAGCCCTTAAACTTGAAAAAGCTATTGCACTGGCAACAATTCTGCCTTTTTTTATCTCTTTATTTCATACTTCATTTTCCTTGCAGTCTGCACTGTGATATCTTTCTGTAAATGAATGTTTACAAATGAATAGTACAACAGTATCCCCAAACAATAGGAGCTCATTCAAGAGAAAGGACTGAATGACTGGTTAATCAAATGTGTATTATTCAATAACTCCATTTATTATTCCACAAATATTCCATGCAATAATTCAATAATACATACCATTTCATGACTAAAATAAAGGGCAAACATCTACATTCATATGTCCAAGAATATTAGCTTGTTGATATCCAAAGAAAAATTCTAAGCAAATGATTCTAAGCAAACCTTTAGGCCAGAATTTTCTAATTTCAAACAGTAACAATGGTGATTAAGTCATAATTATAGACAACTATTCTCTATGAACTTATATTCATATATTTTCTCTCACATTAAAATAAATCTATTCTGTGTAGCATGCAATCAGTGTAATTTTTCTTTCACGGGTGTGGGTTAAATCTAGGCATGGGTAAAAAAGAGTTCCAGGTCATCTTTAATGGCTTCAGTATTGTAAATCCCGACTTTATTTCGACAATATTTTAATCTTGCTGAAATTCCCTCAGGAAAGACTTCTAGTAAGGGAAATATCTAGTCTTGTTCAGAGGATTTGGGAGAAGGTAGTTGGATATACTGTACGTGGTGTGAGGGAGAAAAAATAAAAGTTCTCAGAGTTTTCAATATAAAGAACTTTTGTTTGCAGACTTCGGAATATCCAGACAGGATAAGGCACTTGGCAACTTTGGAGTATCCAGATAGAATCAGACACTTGGCAAGGTGTTGAATCTTTGATGATTTGATTTTTTTTTTCCGTCAGGCTTAAAATATATTTCAAGAAGAAGAATGCAAGGGTGAGGGAGCAGGAGGAGAGAGAGATCCAGCATTGTGTCAACAATGCTTTAAATCCAAGGCTGGAGAGTGTGCTACAGGACACACACCTTGCTGCTCTTTATCATTTTCAGACCCCTAGGTCCCTCTCCCAGGCAGGTCAATGTTAATTTTTGCTCCAAAATCTTCCACCTTGGGCATTACACAGTGTCAAAATTTCTGACAACATTTTGAGGCTTACGAAGGTCCCATGTGTCCAACCACGTTTTTTGTGGAAGCAAGCCCTGGATTGTATTCAATAGGTGAACTCAAATATCAATTTCATTTGTTGAATCCAGAAATTGAATCCAAGCATCTTTCTGTCCTGACGTACTCTGTTTGAGTAGTGACTCTCGGCTTTGGATCTGCACACAAGTTGCTTAACCAGCCGTTGTCCATTTACTTTTTTGCAAATACACACCACCATCTAGTGGAACTGTTGAATGGTGACAGAGGCAGGGTGAAAGTTAAGAGTTTATTCTCTTAGAATCTTTGTTTGGAAGCAGTAGGTGGAGGGGTGTGGTTTTGGATCCTGGCTCTGCAAGACTGAAGGAACAAAATCCTGCATATATCTGGGAAGAAACGAGAATAGTCTTATTGTTGGCAGTGCAGTTTATAGGTTGAAAGAGAAAGTTTCAATCCAGCACTTGGTTTTTCTTCTGGACCTTTTACTGTTGGACTAGCTGCTGGATGTTTTTGTTTTTAATTTTGTACCTAGTCTCTGCAAGACTGAAAATGTACATTTGTATTTAGGGCTGAGGAAGAAAACATATAGAACCATGTGTGGAGCAGTTTATAAGCTGTAAGAATAAAGTGAAAAACTCTGGCTTTTTGTTCTAAAACATTTAGTATGATAACAATGTACTAAATCTGTTAAGTTTTGAAGTTGAGCTCTACAACAGTACATGCAGTCTAGTAGGAAACTGCAAAGCTCCATAATGTGTCTTACAATTCAGAGGATGTAAGTTAAAAGAGGAGCCAGCAAAATTTTTCTGGTCACTTTTTGTGACCAAGATTTTTTCCAGATATTTTCAATTTTGTAGATGGACTCCATGAAAGTGAAAAAATGTAAAGGTATATAGAGCTGGAAATAAAAAACACAGTGCCAGTACGTGTGTAGTGCAGTTTACAGGAAAGCTGCCACAGCCATTTATTCTAAAACCTGTGTGTTAGAAAGAACATGGTAGTACATTTGGTAGAATAGAAAAGCTCAAAGCCCTGGTGGTGTGCTATTGTTGATATTCTTTGATGTGTATGTTAAACCCAAAATCTGTTTTGTCCCTGTCACTTTTTGTGGCCAGATTAAAATTATAGAGCTGGGCTCAGTGAGAGGGGAAAAATATAAGAGTACATAGAGATGAAAGTAAAAAGCATAGCAACAAGGTGTGTTGTGCAATTTAATGCAAGGGTTTTGGCTTTTTTCTTCTTTGCCAAGGTCAGGATGAATAATACTCGGGAAACGCCAAGCTCAAGTTCAGACTTGAAATGTTTATTATATCTTATCTATTTATAGTATTTACAAACTCACAATAAGCCCAACTACCAAGCTAGGGAAATGAGGTAAAATGGAGTGCTTCTAGCTCTTTCCAAGGTTAAGTGATTTATTATTTAAGCCATAATCCCCCAATAATGAGATGACACCTATTTTATTCATGGTTTTGACCCAGTAATGACCATCCAAGGCCTGCAATGCCTTTTTCGCCCAATTACAGAAAACCACCTAAACCCATGAAGAAGAAGAACAAGAAGAAGGACAAATACAACAACCAAAATCCTCCATCTTGACTCACATGTATTACTATACACAAAAATCTTAAATCTAAGTTTCTAACATTCCAACAGTTTAAGACTGTAGGAGAAAAGAGATGCCCAGCACTGTCTTTTTTGTTCTAGGACTTTTTTAATGGCAGCAGCAGTTACTGCATTGAGAAGGAATGGGTATAAGCTCTTCACTGTCCATTTGAAATGCTTAATTTGCAAAACAATCGAGGGGCAATATGAATTCTTCTTGTGGTGGTTTTAGTGTTTACTAGAATTATTTATTCTTTTCTATACTGTGAGATATGATTAAGAGAAAAGCAAAGTAGGCTCAAACTTAAGGGGTGTAAAAACAGATTTATTAATACACACTAAAAGAAAACAAGAATCAAATGAAACTTTCAAAATACTCCTCTCTTCCCTTACAAACTGTTAGCTTTGTTACAAACAATGCAAAGAGGCAAAACTTAGAACTCTAGGTCAGTACCACTTATAAAATAGTCTTTCCTTCAGTCTTTTGAGAGAGAGAAGTTTTTCCTTATTTGTTCTGGTAACTTTCTACAAGAGAAATAGTCTGCTTGTGGCTTCCACTTCTCACAAAAGCAGCCCGCTCAGGATCTCAGCTGCCACAAGTTGGAAGCCTTGCTGCCCTTGGAGTGCAAAACACCTCCTACAAACTGACATCAGGAACCTGGCAGGAGGAGTTTCATTTCCCATGGAAAAGGGCCACCGTTCGTGCCTAAGGCCCTCTGCTTTGCACTGGGCTTGTGCCTGCTAAAATTACAAATGGCACAGGAATTCTCCCAGATACAAGCTGCCACAATCTGGAAAGCCTGGGTACTCCTTTAGAGTGCCAAATGCCTCCTTACAAACTGAGACCAGAAACCTGGAGGGGGTGAGTCTAGTTTCCCATGGGAAAGGGACACCCTTCATGTCTAAGGCCCTCTGCTTTGCACTGGGCTTCTGCTCGCTAAAATTATGAATGGTGCGGATTTCTTTCAGATCCAAGCTGCCACAAGTTGGTCGCCTGTCTGTTCCTGGAGTGCCAAACGCCTCCTACAAACTGACATCAGGAACCTTGGCAGGTGAGTTTAGCGTTCCAAGGAAAAGGATCACCATTTGTGTCTAACGCCCTGTGCCTGGCACTGGGTATCTGCCCGCTAAAATTACGTACTGCGCAGGATTTCTCCCTGATCTGAGCTGCCAAAAGTTGGAAGCCTGGCCACTCTCGGAGTGCAAAACACCTCCTGCAAACTGACATCAGGAACCTGGCAGGAGGAGTTTCATTTCCCATGGGAAAGGGCCACCGTTCGTGCCTAACGCCCTCTGCTTTGCACTGGGCTTGTGCCCACTAAAATTACAGGCAGCACAGGAATTCTCCCAGATCCAAGCTGCCAGAACTTGGTTGCCTGGCTGCTCTTGGAGTGCCAAACGCCTCCTGTAGACCTGACATTTCTGAGTCTGAAGAGATTTTAGCTTGCTAGCAGAGCTAACTATTTCCCAAAGGAAAAGCTCTTGAGAAAGCTTCTTCTCAAAACAATCTTGGCAAAACATCTATTCTTTCCCAAAACTATCTTTCTCCAGGTGGTGTTTTGCTGTTTCTCTAGTTTCACCAATGGGATTAGAGAGGTGTTGTTCCTATTCACCAATCATGTTAAGTCTGTATCGGAACACCTTATAAAAGGTGGTAAGAATTAAACAACAAAGCCTTCTATACTCTTTTCTTTCTGAAATACTTGGAGTCCTTTGTCTTTCTTTCATGTCCTACAGCAACATCGCGTGACCCGTTGTGAACGACATCTGGTTCCTCGTCATGAACTCTCTGCTGCTGCAGGACAGGTACTGTACATAGCCCTACCCTAGAAAAAGGGTTTCAGTGATCCCGGCCGTGCAGGCTTCTGCCTGCTCGCTTTCCTCCTTTGTTAAGGAGGCGAATTTTGATTGCCAAGACAAGCGAGATGCAAAAATGATCATTCCTACGTTAGCTCCAGCAGACGAACTGATGATAGAAATGTGGCAAGACATATTAAAATGCCATGCAATAAATGTTCCTGAAGGCCATTTTAATGCATTGTATCTTGGGGGAATTAAATGTGGTTTTTTTCTCTAGTGCTGAAAAAGTGCTCTCAAAAGAATTATGGCAGTCGGTAGGGGACAGTCTGTTGGGAGTCTCTGCACTCTGGAAATATGGAAGTGGCAAGTTTGATTGTGTCTTGGAAAAAAAATCATCATGTTGCTCCGAAATTACGGAGAGAACTCTTAACTCTGAAATTGGTACTGTGGGGGGGTGGCGGCAGAGACTGATTTGGACTGTGTTCTTGTGGACATTAAAACACCAGAGGCTGGGACGGACTCCAAAGCTGGCTGCGCTTTGGGCGTCTTGCCTCCCGCCCATCCCAGCGCTCGGCACTCAGCTGTTTTTTCCCACTGCGCGTCCGAGCCGTGGATGGGAGATTTGACTCCCGTGCAGAGGGTTGCGGGCGGCTGGCGAGAGTGGGATGGGCTCGGGACCTTTGGAAGTCTTCCCCATCCAGCTCCGTGGGCGCCGCTCCACTCTGCACTCGGGGGCTGCAGGATAGCGGGAGGCAATCCATTCTCCATGCTTTTCCCATGGTAGAGGGGGAAGGAAAGCCGGTAGCTCAGTCCCCGTCAGGTGGCGGGGCCGGGATCACAGAGGACAATTTCCGCGATTTGTCCGAACCGTGGGGCTTCCGCGCTGTTTCCTCTTCCCCCCGCGGAGCGCCTCCCTCGTGCCAATCGGGAGGGGTCGGTCCCTGTTTCCATGGGGATCCTGGGGCCGGCTGCTGCGGCGGCAGCGGCTCGGGTCGTGGGCAGGGCCGTGCCTATTGCGCAATCGGCCGCCGCCAAAAGCGGGGCTGGTGGAGCCCTCGCCAGCTCCTCGCTGCGCTCGGTGGGAGGTCCCGCCGCGCCTGTGCACTCGACGGGAGCATCGGCGGTCAGACCCAGCCCCCAAGGAGGGCCGGCCCGCTCCTCCCCGCCCAGTGCGGGCCGCCCCTCCAGTACGCCCCTGCGCCTCGCCTCCTCCCGCGCCGTTCCTCCTTGCGGCGTCGGGCGCGGGCGGCGCCGAGTCTCTGCCGGCCGCGCTCGCCCCCGCGCCGGGTCTGGGTGCGCTGCTTGGGTCCGCTGCACAGGCGTCTCCAGCCAGTGGCTCCGTGCCGCAGGAACAGCAGAAACAGGTGAATGCACGAGCCAGCAAAAAGCAGGGAAAACAAAAACGGAAAGGAAAAACTCCCTCGTTTTTGTGCAGTCGGTGTGGAAAGCCAAACCACTATAAAGAGGCTTGTACCGCAAAACTCCATGCCAATGATCAGCCTTTGCCAAGTTCGGGAAACGGGAAGCTGAGCGCTCAGGGGAAATATGCGTGGACACAAAAACTTCCCCAGGTCGCTATGCTGAAGCAAGCCTGCTTAGCAAGTTTGCAGCCAGCACCCATGGCTCAGCCGGAGTTGATGCCTGCATGGCAGCAACAGTCATCTTAGACTCTTGCAAGGTACACAAAGTTCCCCTGGATGCTTCTGCACCCCTGGGTGAGGGCAAAAGTGCCTTCCTTATAGGGAGGTCTAATGCCACCCTTCAGGGTATCACTGTGCATCTAGGACTTATTGCGGTGGATTTTACGGAACAAATTTGTGCCATGACTTCCACACACACCCCCCCCCCAATCACTGTCCCCGCAAACACTCGCATTGCTCAACTTGTGCCTTTTAAGCCTTTTGTTTCTAGGGCAGAGGACTGGTGTCGAGGGGATGGCTGCTTCAGATCTACTGGGTCACCTTGAGTTCACTGGACTGCAATCCTGTCTGACAGATGTCCCGAAATGTGGTGTACTCTGTGCCTCCCCGGTGCCACCCCATCAGAAATTCACCTTCGAGGCCTGATTGACGCAGGCGCAGATGTGACCATCCTTTTCAGCATGGCCTCCACAGTGGCTTCTGGATCCTGTGGAGTTGCCTGTCGCAGGATTGGGTAGAATGGCGCAGTGCTTAGTGAGCCAGCAGCCTGTGCTAATCACGAACTCAGAGGAACAGTCAGCTATGGATCAGCCTTATGTCACTGAGGCTATTGCCAACCTCTGGGGGCCGGATGTACTGCCATCTTACGGGGTACGGATTGGGACAAATTTTTGATGGAGGCCACTGTGATGAAGGGTGCACAGTGTCCTACACCTCCTTTATGGTGGCTGGTGGACAAATCCATCTAGTAGAACCAGTGGCCCCTTCCTGAAGAAAAACTAGTCACCCTTCGAGAACCGGTTCAGGAGCAATTGGACCAAGGTCATCTTGAGTTTTCTACCAATCCCTGGAACACTCCTCTCTTTTGCATCAAAAAGAAATCTGGGAAATGGAGGTTGTTACAAGACCTCTGGAAAGTCAGTGCCATGATGGAAAGCATGGGGATGCTGCAACCTGGTATGCCATTGCCCACCATGCTACCTGCAGATTGGCCAGTTCTCCTAATTGATCTGAAGGTCATGAGACTGGGTCAGCCCAATTGGTTGAATTGAGGGCTGCTGTCATGGCATTTGAGCGATTTTCCCAGGAACCTTTCAATTTGGTCACTTATTCTGCCTATGTGGCAGACATAGCCCCACGATTGGGTTATTCACTCTTGAAAAAAGTCAGCAATGCTACTTTGTTTCATTTGATGAAAACTTTGTGGCGTGCCAGTCAGGCCCGAGTTCATCCATACTATATTCTGCATTTTAGAAGCCATACCAATCTGCCAGGTTTCATAGCAGAAGGTAATTCCAGGGCTGAGAAGTTGGCTAACCCTGTGTGAGTAGCACCTCAGCCTGATACATTCGTGCAGGCCAAGGCATCGCATGAATTCTTTCATCAGAATGCACATACTTTGCAAAAGCAGTTTCAGTTGACCCCAACTGAGGCTCGTGACATTGTCAATTCTTGTGATCACTGTCATGCACTTGTTGTGCCTTTACCGGCAGGAGTAAACCCCAGAGGCCTCAAGTCCTTGCAGATTTGGCAAACAGATGTCACCCAAACTGCCAAATTTGGCCGGCTCAAATATGTGCATGTGTCTGTTGACACTTTCTCTTCTGCTATGTGGGCCTCTGCTCATACTCGAGAAAAGTCTTGTGAGGTCATTGCCCATCAGAGGCAGGCTTTTGCCGTTTTAGGCACATCTTATACTGTGAAGACTGACAATGGTCCTGCTTACACCTCGCAGAAGGTGTGGCAGTTCATGCAGTTGTGGGGTGTTTCACACAAATTTGGTATTCCTCATTCTCCAACTGGTCAAGCTATCATTGAACGTGCTCATGGTACCTTAAAGCAGGTTCTTGAAAAACAAAAATGGGGAATGCAGGGTGAAATCCCGCACAGTCAATTCGCAAAAGCTTTGTATACAATCAATCACCTTACGGTGCTGCAGAATTCAAATAATCCTGTCATTTTGAACCATCACCTTTCGTTGCAGGCTTCAGATGAGACATATCAGCCTCGAGTGAAGGCTTGGATGTGAAATTTAACCACCGAGCAGCTGGAAGGCCCGTATGAGCTTATCGCTTCGGGTCGTGGGTATGCGTGTGTATCCACAGATACTGGAGTACGCTGGGCACCTGCAAGGTGTGTTTGTCCTGACCTGCAACCGCAAAGGCAGAATCTGGCCAACAGGCAACCTTCAAACCATGACCGGACCAAAAGTCATCAAGTGGATGAACCTTCGAGTGATGACCCAGATGGAGAAGATGCGAGTGACTCAAATTACGTGCAGCAAAGGAGTTCTCCCACTTCCAAGCTGCCACAAGTTGGAGCCCTAGCAGCTCTTGGAGTGCCAAAGGCCTCCCACTAACTGACCCCAGGAACCTGGGGTAGTGATTTTAATTTTCCATGGGAAAGGGCCACCATTTGTGTCTAAGGCCCTGTGCCTGTCCCTCGGCTTGTGCTCACTAAAATTTCAAACAGAGCAGGATTTCTACCACACCCAAGCTACCAGAAGTTTGAAGCCTGGCTGCCCTTGGTGTGCCAAATGCCCCCTAAAAACTGAGACCAGCAACCTGTGGGGGTGAGACTAGTTTCCCATGGAAAAGGGCCACCTTTCGTGTCTAAGGCCCTGTGCCTCACACTGGGCTTCTGCCCACTAAAATTACGAACGGCGCAGGATTTCTCACAGATCCGAGCTGCCACAAATTGGATATCTGGCTTTCCTTGGAGTGCCAAATGCCTCCTACAAACTGAGACTAGGAACCTGGGGGGTGAATTTAGTTTCCTGTGAAAAAGGGCCACCCTTCCTGTCTAAGGCTCTTTTCTTGGCACTGGCAATCTGCTCACTAAAATTAGGAATGGCACGGGATTTCTCCCAGATCTTAGCTGCCACAAGTTTGAAATGTGGCTGCTCTTTGTGTGTCAAATCCCTCCTACAAACTGACATCAGGAACCTCGCAGGAGGAGTTTAATTTCCCATAGAAAAACTCCATTGTTCGTGTCTACGGCCCTGTTCCTGGCACTGGGTTTCTGTCCGCTAAAATTATGAACGGTGCAGGATTTCTCCCAGATCCAAGCTGACACAAGTTGGAAGCCCGATTGCACTTGGAGTACAAAACACCTCCTACAAACTGATATCAGGAATCTTGGGAGTGAAGTGAATAAAATTCAAAGGCTTCTAATTACATGTTAAATGTTCTATAAATGATTGCATTAGGAGTGTTAAAGACCCATGTGTCCTAGGGTAACTTTATGATGCTTGTATCCCCAATCGTCTGTTCTGTTTGTGCTGTATATTGAGTCCTGTGCCTTTAAGACTGGTTCTAAGAGCAAGGAGAAGCGCGGAGTTTGTTTTGAGAAAACTGCCCGATTCCTACACATTCTTCTGCGGACAGCGTGTTCGGCGGAGGCTTGGAGAGACTGCAGGACAGAGATTTTTTTTTTGCTCTTAGTTAGTTTCAGCTAGCTAGGGCAGAGATGTTCCCTGGTCTGGTTTTTTTCCTTTTTCTTGGAACTGTTTAAACCTGCTCTGGACTGAAAACCCAGGGGAGCACTGGGGGCTGCACCTGCGCCCCACCGGGGCCTGGACCTCGGCATTTTCCAGCAGCGCCGGAGAGACTGGGACTGAGGAGAGGCACTGAGAGAGAGCCGAGCTACACCCACGGCAAGGACTTTCTCAATTTGCCGTCTCACTTCAGAAGGAGAGGTTTTATTGTTTCATATCATTCATTCTTTATACTTGTATGCACTTTATTTGTTTAGTAAAATAGTTTTTTCCACTTTTCTCCAAAGAGGTTTTTTTTTTCGGACTGGTTGGAGGGAGGGGCCACTTGGGTTTGCTTCCCAGAGGGATCCTATACAGGGGTTTTCCCCCAAATTTGTCTCCAAACCAGGACACCATGATTGTGCCCTATTAGTTGCTGTATTAGGAATGTTGAATGTGTTGATATCCCAAATGGTTTGTACCCCATCTGTACCCCAAAGCCCAGTTCCTCACCTCCTGAGTCGTATGTTACATGTTCCCTCCCCAAAAACCCTAAAATCCCTTACCTTCCCTCAGGTTAAGCCTCCGCTGCTCTCCCTCCGGCTCTCCACCTGTTCCTCTTCCTACTTCCCGCTGATGTCCCGCCTGCCCGTCAAGCTGCTGCCACCACCCTTATGGAAAACGCCAAAACTCCCATGAGGCCCTGTTGTAAGCAGAAGCATAATCAACACCAAAAATCCCCAGCCAAAACAGGCTGACACAAGGTCCAGACGTTTAAAGGACAGCACTGAATCAGCAAAGCTCTCAGGTATCTGCGGGCGATTTCCCGTATTCTTGCTATAACTTAGAGGGCACCCAGAGAGAGAGACACCCCTATACCAAAATGAGCCTTACGAGTTCCTGGGAATCCCTGTGAGGGTGAACTCCCAGCTCTGCAGCTCTGCAGCAGGATCGATATGAACCTCCTCCTCAGCGGTGCTCGAGGGAACAGCGGCAATGTAGGCAATTGCTCAAGCCTTCTATTTTTTTAATAAAGGCATTTAAGGAGTTAATCCATCTCCTGCCCTGATTATTTATAATGGGGGGTGTATTAATTTCCCATGGGAAAGGGCCACTGTTTGTATTCTAAGGCCCTGTGCCTGGCACTGGCTTCCACCCACTAAAATGACGAACAGAGCAGGATTTCTCCCAGATCAAAGGAGCCACATGTTGGAAGCCTGGCTGCCCTTGGAGTGCTGAATGCCTCTGATAAACTGAGACCAGGAACCTGTGGAGTTGAGTTTCGTTTTCCATGGAAAAGGGATACCCTTCCTCTCTTTGGCCCTTTTCCTGGTACTGGGCTTCTGCTCACTAAAATTAGGAATGGCACAAGATTTCTCCCAGATCCAAGCTGCCACAAGTGTGAACCCTGGCTGCTCTTGTAGTACCAAACCCCTCATACAGACTGACATCAGGAACGTGGGGGAGTGAGTTTAGTTTCCCATGGAAAAGGGCCATTGTTTGTTTCTAAGGCCTTGTGCCTTGCACTGGGCTTCTGCCTGGTAAAAGTACGAATGGCACAGGATTTCTTCCAGATCCAGGCTTCGACTGACTTCAGATGTGTCAAGACAATGCCAACTGTATTTCTTGGGTTATCAAAGTGAAGAGTGGTGAAGTGCTACCAGTTACATGTAATCCTAGCACAGCTGTTTTGGGGCTACACCCTGTTGCAATTTGAACTGATCTATGCACCAAGGGTTAGTATATTGCTCCGCAAAGAATTCCTTTGTGTGAAGGACTTTCTAATATTGTGGAAGCGGGTAAAAATGAGACCCATGGGCAATATGGGGAAAGCAGCAAATTCAAATAAGAAGCCTGTGTGCCATTTAACTGTGTGTGTGATTAATAGTTGTGAGGGAAGTTGCTGATTTTCCACCTCTTGATGTTCTCGCTTCAAAGCAGTGTCCTTTTCTGGAAGCAGTGCTTCAGCTTATGAGAACCATGATCTCAGCAAAGTAATAAATGGGTAAAATGTAATTGCCTTCACAAACAGGAGTCAAACTCAGAGAGCTGTCATTTCATCCTGCCCTTAAAATCTCTTAGTCTGTGAAATTTCATAGAGAGCTTTGACTTCCTTATCCCACATTTCATATTGCTTCTTTCTGCATGTATTTTAATGTTTTAAATTTGTGCCTGAAGGCCAGAGGTGCCTTTTTTCTTCTTGTTCCTCAAACAGTATTTTGAAGGCTGAAAATATTCCTGGTTTTCCAAATCTGGAAAAATGCAAAATGGTCATATTACCAAGGGGAGAGAGGGGAGGGGAAAAAAAAAAAATAAAAAGGGAAGGAATACTATGTACCCAAGAAAACAGAGGCAAGAATGCAAGAATGCAGGAATGTAAATGTGTTACAGGCTTTGATTAAGATTTTGGATGCAAAAATAAAACTTAGAAAAGACTGAAGATTTGAAAAGGCATAATACAATCCAGTTTATTTAGACTAGAAATTGCCCTCCCTAGATTGCTAAGGTGACAGGAAAAATTATGAAAAAAGATAATCTTATTTGTTTTAAGTCTGGCAGTTTCCACTGAAATGCCTGTTTCTCTATAACAGTTTTTTTGAAGGAAGTGCCTTGGGGAATTACTAGAAAAATGATCTTTATTAAGTGTTCATGGCCATCTGAACTATCCACCCATCCAGTATAAATGTGTTCTGGCAAAACAAGTGTTTTTGTTGCCATGGCCTTTCCCATGACATTATTTTCTTAAGTAAAAGCATTTTTCTAGCTGAGATCTTAACAAGGACATGGGCAGGATGCCATGATTCAGTCCTTGAAGAGAAAAATAATGATTTGGAAGGAATGGTGAAGGAAAAAGATGGTCTCAGAGTGGGTAGGACACAAGACTTATATATCTGGTGTCTCTTTTGCCCAACAGAAGCAGATTCCTTCCACTAATCACCCCAGTTCTGCAGGAGAGCAGTGCAGCGTCCACCAGCCCAGCAAAAACACTGATGAGCCCAGTGCTGAGATCCTCCTGAGGCATCCTCAGGAGAGGGAAAATCTTCCTTAAAAATAGCAGCTCAATTATTATTTGCTGAGCAATTCACATGCTTCAGATACAGACTTCCAAAAATCAGGTCATAGTACCCTGTGCTGTGCAAAGGTACAGAGATTCTACACTAAAAGGTCTGTGTGGATCCGTGTGTTATATTTGCAAGGTTTTAACTGTTCTGTGTGCTTGAGTTTGGGGTTTTTTCTGCTTCTGTCCCGTAAAATCTCTCTGGGAAGGTGCTGCCTAATGGTTTCACATTGGTTTCTGTTCTCTGGTGAACACCTCTGCAAATGAAAGTGTGAATTTTACTTTGTTTATGGATTTATACTCTGGGTTTAGGTTAATATTAAAGTGGTTTCATATAAAAACAGGTGAACAGATCTTATAAGCATTGAACAGTGTTATTATAAAGTCACAGTGACTAAAGCAAAACTGATGGGTACTTACATAAAGTGCACAAGGACAAGGCAGGTGTTGACTTCCCCTTTCTCTGCATATCTTCCCAAATTCCAGTAATTATCACTTTCTGTGGCAGAGGTCATCTCTGAATCTGTCTGCTTCCCATTCGCCAAGGGACCACAAATCCCTTTCTGAAGGAATAAAACACAAGAAATTAAGAACAGCAGGACCAAAGCCTGGGTCTTAGCTCTCATAGGGTTTTGATGAGATTTTGGCTTTTTCCTTCCTTCAGGTCCTCTCTCAAACTGCCTTCATAGCCTTAGGGCTCCAAAAGTCACATCAGAATATTGATCTCAACAGAAAATGTGAAGGAAATAAGGTCCATGAATGCTGAATGTAGGTCCAAATCCAGTTAAGTATCTATTTGTAGAAGGGAACACATTATCAAAAAATAAAAACAAACAGGGAAAAAAACCAAAAAAAAACCAACAAGTAACAAAAAATAAAAATAGAGTAGGCCTGTAAAGATAGAATAGGCAGGGTCATCATGAAAGGGTGAGTTCATATCCCAGTGATACCTGAACACAGCACCATTTTAGCAAACAGATCAATTACAGAACTATGGCAAAACAAACAAAGAAACATTGATCATTTTATTTGCCATTAAATGAAATTAATTAGTGTGACATTAAGGGAGCAAATAGGATTTGATATAAAGAATAGAATACGTTAGAACTTTGCTCCAGAAAGTGCATAATGTGTTCTCTCAACTACTGAGACCCATTCACTCTCATGCTCCTGCACTGAAATTACTTTTAGAAATCCCAAGAACAGAGCTCTGCTCCGTCCTCTGGGAAGCAATTCCTCAGCCTACCACCTCACAATAAGTTCTTCCTGTTCAACTCAATACTTACATGCCATCTTACTGATACTGCTGAAGTATCTTCATTAACACAAACTTCATATCTTTCATATTCATACTCACTAAAAAAAATCACAAGATATCTAATCTAAAGCTAAAAATCCACAGAAAGAACACGAGGAACATGAGCCAAATCCAGTTTGCTTTATGCAACTAATTCCAATGAAATTTAAAGGCTGTTTAGGGGATGAAACAAACTTTCAGCATTACATAACACCAGTCATATCTTTTTTTAAATACAACCTTTTGAAATTAGATTAGAGAAAAATTCTGAGTTAAAATTGACTCAATTAAGTCTCATGCTCTTGCAGTTCAAGAGAGGCATGTGTGATGCATGAAGCAATAATGGGGCTGCATACTGTGGGATGCATCTGGCTTATGAATAAATCCTAGGTAGATTTAGTATGGTGCAGAGAGCTTGCAAGCTTCATTCAGCAAGAAAAGGGTTGACCTGGATAGTGATTCTGGAACAGAGGAAAAGGGAATGAGCTGCAGGGGGTGACAGGGCTTCCAGGAGAACAGCAAAGATCACCCAGAATGTGACTTCACTTAAAGGGAGGCATTCCTATGTTGATGCTGACAAGAATTCAGAGATGTGGGTGAACCAAAAAAAAAAAGATCTAGAAGCTGGGCTCTAAATTGAGTTTCCTGGTGCTTATCTGCTGCTGCAGTGACAGAAATTTATAGGTGTGCCTCAGTTGTCAGGAAAAATTAGTTAAAATAACCTATGAAAAAAGAAAGCTTGTGAAATAGTCCACCTTCAACAAAGTGCTGGAGAATACAATGTAATTACAATTTACTTCCAAGTATGTACTTTGTTTTTATGAAAATTAATAATACATTTAATTAATACAGAATTATTAGGAATTCCATGTTTTATTGAGGAAATAATGACAAATTTCTGAATATTAGATATAAGTTATGTGGTTCCTATGATAAATTATTTTAGCTGCTTAGCTTATGAAAGCATTTAGAATTGTCCCAGTTTCTTGGTAAATAATTTGTTTAATGAAATACTTTAAAACTATTTTTCCTTAACTTGTGGAGAACCCACCAGTTCTCAATCCACCTCCCTGTTCACTCATCCAGTCCGCACTTCCTGAGTTTGCCTATGAGGATGTTGTGAGAGACAGTGTCCAAAGCCTTGCTGAAGTGAACGTAGACAAAACCCACTGCTCTCCCCTCGCCCCTCGAGGCAGTTATTTCATCATAAAAGGCAGTCAGATTGGTCAAGCATGATTTACTCATACTGAATCTACCGGATTCCACCCTCTTGTCTTCCCTGTGGACAGAGATAACTTCCAGAACAAGACGTTCTGTCTTCTTTCCAGGGACTGAGGTGAGGATGACTGGCTGGTATTTCCCTGGGTCCTCCTTCTTGCCCTTTTTGAAGACTGGGGTGACATTTCTTCCAGTCTTCAGACACCTCTCCTTATCACTGGTGCCTTTCAAAGGTGATCATGGGCAGCCCCACTATGTCGTCTGCCAGCTCTCAGCACGTGTGGATGCATCCCATCAGGGCCCATGAATTTTGTGGATCAAGTTTGCCTAGATGTTCTCTAACTCAATCCTCTTTGAGAAAGGGAAGGTCTTCCTTCCGATATTCCTTACCTAGTCTCAATATGCTGTGAGCTTTGTAATTTAAAATAAAATTTAAATTTTAAATTATTCAAAATTCTCTAATTTTGCAATATGTTAGCTTCTTCCCAATATGCACATGGCACCAGTCAAACCCTCAGTTCTCTTCATATTTCCAAATAAGCTATGTGATTCTAAATTTGGATTAACATTTGATCCAGAACCTCATATATTAGGTAAATGAACAGCAAGATAACTCTTGCTTAGGTCTTCTGGATGGGCAGTGGGAGATGTGGATTATAATTTACAGCCTGACTATTAATCATGAAAAAGCTGTTAAGAGCCAACATTTCTTTGATGTCTTGATGGTTTGTCTGTCAATTAATTAGCTTTCCTTTACGGTCTACTATCATGGCCCTTCTGATGCATACTGAATTGCAATAGTCCAGTTGTATATCTCTTATGTTTTCGATAAGAATGATCTGGTAATATATTTCACTTTTCATTTGCGATTGAATAGCATAAGTACGTTTTCCCACTGTTTTTTAAATGCCAATGCATGGTGTAAATAGCTTAAGAATGACTATCATCATTGGTCAGTCACAGGGAGATATTATTCACGTCCTGAGTCTTTGGAGGAATTAAATTCTCTGTTCAGATTCATAAACAATAAGTTGTTAACTTTTTGCATGGAAATTAAGACAACTGAGAATACCCAATAGTGACACAGCAGGATTCAGCTGCAAGGAGAGGCCTTCCCAATGCCTATGGCCTTTTTCGTCCAAAGATTTTCACCTCTGCTGTAGTTGAACTGCATGAAAAACTGGTCTCAAAACAGCACATTCTATAGCATAGAATCAGTGCTTTTATAGTGGAACAGCTTAGAAACCATAGAATCGTAGAATGACTTAAGCTGAGAAGATGTCTTAAAGATTGTCTGGTTCCAACCCCTCACCATGGGCAGGAACAGTTTTCACTAGACAAGGTTGCTCAGAGCTCCATCCAGCCTGGCCTTGAACACTTGCAGGGATGGATGGATTATTCCATATCCCTCTTGTGGGATGGATTATTCCATTTCACTGTTGTGGGAAAGAGCAAAGGGCAATCATAGAGACAGGCAGCTGAAGGCCATCATCAGTTAAATCTGCCAACTGCTATGTGTACTGAATCCCTGCTTTCCAGAAAGTGGCTGGGCATGGCCTGCTGTTGAGAAGTGGAGAATTAATCTTTTGCTTTTCCTTTGCACACAGCCTTTGGTTTTGCTTTGTTAAGTTCTGTCCTGTCTTATTTTCTCCTCCTCTGTCCTGATGAGGAGAGGATTAATAGAGCAACTTGGTGGGTGCCTGGCTGCCAGACAAGGTCAAACCCCTGCGCTATCCTATCTGATAGGTTTTTTGGAAAAAAAAGGTTAGGTTTGCTGTGATGTATTTTATTTTGATTGGATGCATTTTTATACCTGTAAAGATTGTGATAAAGCCAAGAAGTGGAAGGGCATTCTTGTCCAAATTCTGTGTTTGTCCTCTGTGTTTAAAGGACCGAATGACATCTGCCAAACTATTCAGTTGTTGGTCAAAAGTTGGAGGAGCTACCAGAACATGCTCCTCCAATATTTATGAACTATATGATTTCAAGCATCTTGATGCCAGGGTTTGAAATAGAGCTACGGACTCTAAATGTCTGGTGTAATCCAGAAATTAACTATTTGTGAATCTAATCAGTTACATAAGGAGACCAACTACCTTAGAACAGTGAGGGTTCTCATTGATGTTACTCAGAAGCTGTTTGTAGCAAATGGTCTCTGATTTCAGACTCCTAGAAAGAATTTGAGAATAGGAGTCAGATCTCTAGCACAGTGGTGAAATATGTGAAGGGAGTGTTTCTTTGGGTTTTGTTTTAGGTATCAGTGTGTAATCAGTTTTGTAAAACAACGAAACCTCTTGTTCTGATCTCTGGGACTTCCTGAAATTGCATGAATGAAAGCCAAAGAACAGAGGCTCTGTACATTGGAACCTTCAGAAAGCGGACTGAGGCCAGTGATAGCATCTTGTCCTTTCAGGAGGTTGTGGTGTAATTATGAGACCTGGAGATTGGTTTGAATTCCCATATTATCCAAGAGACATTATAAAATTAAGCCACTTGAGGTCATGTCAGTGTTGGTAGGCACCAGACACCCACACTGCTTGGTGCTGGGGCCATTCTGCAAAGCCTGCCTTGGGAGATATCCCAAGGATACCCACAGAGCACGAAAGGAGCATTCAGACGAGAAAAGCAGGAAAAAGTGTTCTTCTGAAGTGGGGGAAGGGATTTGTTTTCTGTTTGTTTTCTGATACTAATCTGCAGAAGTCCAAGAAAGGGAACCAAAAAATTAAGGAGTGGGAGGACTGAACTGGAGAGTAAAAGTATCTTTTTAGCATCAAGAATAGCCAGAGCAGACCACTGTTTAAACCTCGGAACTCCATTATTCTTGGTCTAGCTGGCAGCCTGTTAGAAGAACCCTCCTGATTCCTGGGTATACAGATTTTGGAGAAATGTATGTTTTCCCATTTCCACTCTTGCAGGAGTAACAATCTCCTTGCCAGAAACACCGACATGGGGAAAGCTATGTATCTGAAACTCTGTCCCAGAGTAAGGTCAGAGAGAGCTCAGCTGCTGCTTCAGAAGCCCAGAGGGGACCTCCAGGGCAAGGCGAAGAAGAGTCTGTCGGTGTTGGTGTTAAAGATAGGTAACCAACTGCACTCCTTCAAAGTGCCGTATTAGCCAAAACCTCTGCTGCATTTTACAAGTCAGAATTTCAAAGCTTAACTGCCCTCTGTCAGGAGAAACTGATTTCTGTCTCCTGGTTTCCTGCAGAGCTTTCAGGAGCAGGGCATAAGCATGTCACCAGAGCCACAGGAAGAATGTAGTTCGTCCTGCCTGGCAGCGCCTGAAAACCCACATCTTCCCTGATGCTCCTTTGCCTAAGTGTTTGAAAATGTGTCACTGAAAGCTGCTTGCAGGCAATAGACATTTCTCTTCACTGCTTCAGTAAAAATATTCAACCTGGCAAAATGCAATGAGATAAACTGTGATGCTGGCTGAAAGAGTACCAGCCATGGCTTTTTTTCTGTGGTCAGTGACAAAGGGAGCATAAATTACAACTCTCAAGTTAGAAGTGTATGCATCTTCCTTGACACAGCTGATCCAGGCTAAAGGATGCCTTGATATTGCTGTGAGACCAGGAAGACTTTCACTTTATTGTCTATATTCCTTTCTGTGCCTCGTAGTAATCAAAAAGACAGGCAAGAGATCCATCCAGTGGCATATTGATAAAGAGAAATGTGGGGCATAAGAAGACATTCTTCTTGAGAAAAACTGGAGACTGGGGGAGATAAACTGAGCTTGATTTTGTTATTTTTGTTAAATACAGCTACATAAACCATAAGCCTGCAACTTTTAAATATAATACTCTCTATTGTAATATAAAACAGTCTTTATGAACTCTCTTACTGTGAGAGTTCATACTTACATTCTTTTTTATGAACATTTACTTTGTGTTTCAAAGCATTTTGAATTTTAAAGTCTTCAGCCCAAGAAAGCACATGTCCACATACACTACCTAACCTATTTAACCATGCATATATACAACTTATAAAAGAATTGTATATGGAGGGGAACTAACCAAAATAATAAAAACAGGTAGTCCTGAAAACTCAACACAATAGATTCAAAATTGATTCATTTCCCATTTTCTTAAATTTCCAACCAGCTTTTTCCAAAGTAAAACAGAAATATCTTGGCACTGCCATACACATGCAGATTCATTTTGAATTTTCAAAGGTCAGTGAAGAGCAACTATGTGCTTTGGAAATCCATTTAGGGGCACAGATGGTATTCTTAGACAGTAAACAAATGAAGATGGACCTCGATGCCCCTAGCTGGACATTCCACAAACTTACAAAGGAGTCCACACCTAAGTATATCTGATAATAAATATTGTGGTATTGTGGGATTCTATATATTTTATCACTTCTTAGATACATTTATTTAATTTTTGTTATCAATAAAAGGTGTTCTTAGTCAGATATGTAATTTTCCGACTACTTAGATATTCAGGATTAGGCATTGTTGTCCGTAGTGTGTGCTCTTACCTACATTTACTTTTCTGGATAACTCTTATTGCACAAGGAATATTTTTGTTCTGTGAAGTGTACACAACATAGGAGTATAAGAAACAATGTCAGCAAGCCCAGTAAGAGTAAGGTTTTCTAAAAGAGGTAACTTAATTGAGGGACAGAGATGTCCCCACAAGCTCACAGACAGGGTCCTCATACCAGCTCATCTTTCTGATTCTGTAGTTTCTGAAATTTTCATCAAATGTATCTGTGTTGAAGATTGGTATCTCAATCCCCAGTTTATCTGTGTAGCTACATTCTTCATAGGCAGTGAGGCAGAAACGTAATTGTCATTTAGCATTTGGACAGTTGGTACACACTTTTATGTTAGCTTCCCTTTCTAGCTAAATGCTGTTTCAAAACTCTTCCAAGTTAGACATAGATAAAAATAACTCAAAGATTGGAGGAGCTTTTCAGACAAGAGTCAACAAAACAAAAAATCCTGCTCTATGTCTGCCAAGGATCAGCAATATTTGAATCTTCCAGGCATTTTCACAACAGTTAGAGTTGCAGAAAATCTGTACTGAACACAGACCATAATCTTCCTAATGGCATGTTAAATTTGTTGAGCACTCTAGCAGTGAGCCATTTGTCTGAAAATATTAGAAAGAGGTTAGGTCAGAATGACCTAGACACATGCAGAGAAACCATTACCTTCCCAAGGCATTCTGCTTGGGATAATCATTCTGAAACCTACAAGGAATGCCATAGCAGTGAACTTAGGAAGGAACATCTGGGCTAATGAGTGCTACAAATGAGACAAAAGCCCTCTGCTCTGAGGGTTTCTGATATTTACTTTTTTCTCTTGTTTCTGTGGCGCTAAATATTTGAGAGAAGTCCCAGGAAATCCAGAATAAAACACTAAATGTGTCATGGTAAGCAAAAATATTTTTCTCCTCCTCTTGATTCCAAGGCTGTGAGCTAAATCAGGATGTTTGCTTTCCTTTGCCATCCACTTCTAACACATAAATAAAGCAGCCACTCCTCTGTTGCAATGTGTCTGAGGTAGCTGTAATCACACTGTTGACTGACAGTAATCAGTATTTGCTTCAGTCAACTTTAAAGTCATGCAAATTAAAACTGATCTTCCTACTCACATATCAAAAGAAAACAGTATCTGGAGGCAAGATCATCTGGGGAAAATTTTAATAAATCCTCAGGCACCGATGTCTGCCTCCCTCAGAGCTGGCAGCAGTGGCCTCCCAGTTCCAAAGGAACACTTTGTCATAGTGTCATGGTTTCACCCCAGCAAGCCACCAAGCTCTGGGCAGTCGCTCACTCTCCCATGGGATCAGGGCAAGAATCAAAAGGGAAAAGGCTGGAAAACATATGGGGTTGAAATAAAGACAGTTTCATTAGAAAAGAAAAAGGCACGCACACAAGCAAAGCAAAACAAGGAATTAATCCAATTCTTTCTGTGGGCGAGCAGGTGTTCAGCCCCTCACCATAGCAGTAGCTTGGGCAGGCAAAGGCCATCACTCCAAATATCCCCCTGCTTCCTCCTTCCCCCGCTTTATATACTGAGCATGATTCCATACAACATGTAACATCCTTTCTCCAGTTGGGGTCAGCTGTGCTGGGCTGTGTCCCCTGCCAACTCCTTGTGCACCCGCAACTCCCTCAGCCCCGGGGCTTTATGAAAAGCAGAGAAGGCCTTGGCTCTGTGCAAGCCCTGCTCAGCAATAACAAAAGCATCTCTATATTGTCAACTTTGTGTTCAGCACAAATCCAAAGCACACCTCCGTTCCAGCCACTGTGCAGAAATTACCTCAGCCCCAAAACATCACACTTTTCTCTAGGGTCTTGTCTTCTCGTGTGCATCAATGGTTCTACCACCAGGACCAGGAAAGCTTTTATGCTGTGCAGCAAACCAGCACATATTGACGGCCACGATGTGTGAAAGCCAAAGATGTTTTACTATATTTTCTGAAGTTTCCTTCCTCAGTTCTTCCACTGGAGCACTTTCTTGAGCATGCATTCCATCCCCAGAGATCTGTAGAACAGGGGAATAGAATACACAGAGAGAGGAGGAAGAGCTGGGGAATACAGGGTCACAGTTCCTCAGGCGTGGGCTTTACTCAGGACACTGGGATCAGTACCAAATGCCCCATAAACTCTGTCAATTATGTCATGGTTTAACACTGCCTTGAGGTACCTTCAGCAGTCTGTGGCACTCCTTGTTAAGCTGGGTTCGTTATGGAGTCAGCAGGAAGCGCTCACCTTGGAGCCCCTGTGCTGGTTCAGCTGGCTGCTGGCCACCAGTCCCTCTCTGGCTACTCATGTTGGGTAAGAGGAGACTGGAGTCAGAGCCTGCAGAGCAATAGGATGTCCTTGTTCTCTAACCTCTGTAAAGGCTTCAAGGTGGTTGAAATCAAGTGAAATAGTTTTCAGAGGATGCCTTGCAGTTTCATGTTACATGCTTTCCCTTACAAAAATGTGAAATAGCTGCCAGGAAAACTGAAATAAAGAACTTGAAAACCAGATTAAATTGATACCAGTGAGTTTTTCCAGGACTCTTCCCGTCCTTCATTTTCTAACTTGTTAATACAAATGCTTTGCAAGAAGTAGGTCAGTGCTAACAAGAAAGTTATAGTGTTTGCATCTTGTCCAGTTTTAACTAATGCTATGTTATTTCATCGTGTTTTTTGTAAACTACTGATAAAACTAAAGATGTACTTGCTTCAACATCCTCCATAAGATGTTGCCAAACTCACATTGAAATATATACAAGATTTTGTAACTAAAGACACATGTGGCATAATTTTATCTGTTATCATTTGACAGCACTGTCATAAAATGCTATTTTAGTGCCACTGTTGCCTCCTGTAGTAATTTTATTTCTGTTATTCTAGCAAATGCAAAACTTGTCTGAAAATATATAAAGAACCACAAAAATTATAGGTTCCAAATGACAATAAAAGCTACAAGTTGTCACGATTAATCCAGATTTACAGCATGAATGTTAGCTTTTCATTACTCTGTAGTAAAGGACCATACAAAGAAAATAAACTTATTATGTTGGTGTCATCTTAGTAGACATCACATTACTATTTTCTTTCTTGTCTCATGTGGCGCTGCTGTCTTCCATACCATTTAGTAGTTGCATAATTGTTCCCTTTCAGCATACAAACAAGGTCAACTTGAGTCATGTCAAATAACTAGAGCAAATACCACATATGAAACCATTTAAGATAACAAGTCATGTAATCACATATATTATAACTTGATGGATTTTTCTGGATCATGCTAGAAGTGTGTTAGGATGTTCAAAAGCAACAGTTCACCAAATGACTGTTTCGCCTATAAACAGGCAACTATGAGCAGTTTGTTGGAAAGTATTAATACAGACAAGCTGGAATTGAAAGTTACCTTCATCTACGTCATCATGCTTCTTCTTCACCCTGACCTTTTCAAAGCAAACCTGTGTTTTCCTGCAGAACAAAAAAAAAAAAAAAAAAAAAAAAACCAAACAAAACAAAAAAAAACAACAACAACAACAAAACTGGGATGAAGGTTTAATTTTATTTAGTGGTTTTAATAACATTCAGGCTATGTTGGCAATTTTAAAGCTGCCTAATTATCAGATGCAACATCTGGGATATAATATCTATCAGACTGTGTTTCTCCAAACTGGACACAGATACAAGAAAGGGTTATTTGTATTTATTAACTAGAACATAGAGAGAAAGGTGAACACTTTCCCTATTCATCCTTCATCAGAAGAGAGGCTGGTAAGAAAAAAGGGTAAAAATAAAACCCTAATCAACAAAAGATCGTGCCTTCAAAATTATGTGAGACCCATGAAAGCAAAGAGGAAGCTTCTTACCTGTGCATTTTTTTGCTTTTGTTGCATCATTCAGTTAAGCTGTAGAGCATGTCAGCAGACCTCTTCTGTTCTCAGCTGAAGGCCAAAAGAAGTGGTTTCTCTCTTGCTACAGTGGTTGACAAGAAGTACTGAAACACTGTCCATAAACAAGGAACAATTAAGAGAAAACAGAACATGGCTAGAACAGTTCCACTTAATATATTTATTCCACTCTGCAGCACTTTGAAGTATTTTAAGCAGTTGTTTCTATGATCTTCCCAAGTACTTGTGACAGTAGTAACAATTATCGACTCCTCAGTTTCTGCCTCTAGAGATTTTGAGTCTCTTTTTTCTGCACTGCAAGGCCTAACTGAGAAGAGGTGACTTTCTTCTAACCTTTCAGTCCTAGAGCGTTTCAGGCTGCTGCTGGAGAGAGTGTGGGCACATGGATGGAACAGCCCTGTTGGTACCGTGTCATGGTGTAAATGTGTGTTCTAACCCCATACACCCTCAGTAGCCAGTTTCCCAGTCATATGCTACAGCACAGCCACCATTGATGTTCTCAGTAAGCAGCACAGCAGAGTGGCTTTCCTGCCTGGAGGGATGCTCAACGCGGGCTCTTTTCAGAGGCAGCACAGAAGTGGCCTGACTGGGTTAGAACAGCAGATGGACTGCGCCAATTGCTGGGCCAGTCTCCTGCACTGAAAGGATATATGGTCTAGGGACATTGTGGAACCTGGGCCACTTCCTGTGGTGTGTTCTCCTACTCTTCCAGCATCACTGGATTAAGGAGCACACCTCTGCTTATTGCCTGTAGCATTTGCTTTGATACAGTTATCTGTGATACCAATCCCTTGCTAATGTCAGTGGCTGCCTACTCCCCTCCCCTCCCCGTTGTAATATTGCGGGGTTTGATGAGTGACACATCACATTCACTCACCTTATCGACCACCCTTAATGATTCTCAGGGCCCTTCCCGATGATGTCCAACATACTGACTTCTTGCTGCTGCTGGAGCACTGAACTGGAAGGTCACATTTCTCCCTCACAGCATCTCCGACGTGGCCTATCACACAATTCTGGTCCCTTTCTCTTTCACAGATTTTTTTTTTTTCTCTCCAGTCCCATTTACCTTGAATACATGAGAGCTGTCAGAGTTAAAATCCAGTCTAATTTAGCAGCCCGGGTGGCTTCAGAGTTCCATGGTTTTAATCAGAAAACAAAATGGAATCCTAACTGGAAAACAAAACCTAGATTTAGAACAGAATTTGAAATAGCATTTTGAAACCCTTTCCAGACCTACTGTTATATAAAAGCTACTATTTCAAAGTACTAATTTGACTGAAAATCTGGAATCCTCTAGCAACTATTTGTCCAGTAGAAGGATTGTTCAGACTGAGTTTTGCACAGGCCTTTGTCCTCGGACTGAAGGAAGGATGCCCTGGCTGCTGAGTGCTCCTCTTTAGGTTCTCAGTGGGCTTCTCTCTGGGGGCCTCCTCCAGTGATCTCCAGGCTTACTGGAAGTGGGCTGACATATGTGTGGGTTGCATGGTTATTATTGATGCCATGCCCTGGAGGTGACAGCAGGCCTGTTTCTCAAGGCCTGGACAGGTGTGGTTTCTTGTTGGTGTTTCTGTGCTTCAATGATCTAGATGAACTCCGTGAAGTAATGTTCTGGCTGAAGGGCTGTGGTGTGCCCCAGCTAGTGAATCACTGTGTATCCAGGAGAGAGCAAAGGTTACCAGCATTGATTCCAAACCACTTCAACTACGTTTTTTAAACCCACTATGAATAAAGAGTTGCATCTTCTATATCAGCACCATACAGAAGATAATTTTGTGAAGAAACTCTACAGTCATAGAGATGAGAAAGAAATATATTGATGGACGGTCCCATTCTTCAGTGCCTGGTTGAGTTACTTGGCAGGATTAAAAATAAAATTTAAAATCCCTCATATCAGCCAAGAGAGTTTACAATCTTTTAAAAGCCATTGCTACTGTCTCTAGCTTCCTCAGGTAGAATTTGAAGCCACCTTTCATACCAGATATGACACTTCCTTCTTGTGTGTTTTTGGATTGTATGTTATAATAACATTTTGCAGCATGCCATTCATAAAAATAAGAGTACTTCTATTATATTAAGTGTGCGTAAGTTACATAACTATGTAAATACTAACTGTGATTTCAATACAGCAATTTTTTTTTTTTTTTTCTGAAAAGGATCCCTTCTGTTTGTAACAGTTAGATGTACAAAGTTCTTTGATCATGGAAGCTAACAGCTCATACCTGACTACTACTGAGATGGTGTTGTTTATGCTGGAGGTGGAGAAACAGATCAGTCGACTCAGCACACTGTCCCTGATGCCTGCCTTGAAAGAGCTGTCTGGGTGGAAATGAAGAGCATGTGCACGTCTATCCTATTGCAAGCTGTTCTGAAAAGGCACTACTGGTCTTTTCTAACTTCCAGCCTTCTTACTCTTCAATAAATAGGTCCTTTCTGCATGCAGCAGGAGCCAATGTTCTCCTTTTGTCTCTTCATGTCACTCCTTGAAAACACTATTTTCTCCAAACAATGCTACTACTGTTGTCTTGGTAGCCCAGAGTGGCAAAAGTGGTATCAGGATAGTTCCTTTCATCCATCTCTTGGAACATGTAAAGGTATTGTGCTGTTCCTGCTTTTTTTGAGTAAAGCTCAGGGGGAATGAAAAATCTGAGTCCCTGCCTTACTCAGCATATTGTGTAACCAGCCCAGGGCAGCCAGGCTGCCAGATTTTAAAGCCAAACCTCCCTTCCCTGCTGGCAGCAGCTCTGTGCCACTGGCATCCGGCTCTCATTTGAGTGATTGCTTGTCTTCAGGAGGCAGCAGATGGCAGCAAGTCTACAGATGCGCCAGGAGAAGGAAAATATCTTTGTGCACACACTCTAACAACATTCCATGGAAAAGACGTGTCATTTGTTTCTGTCTGTCTTGCAGTGTGGTTAAGATAATAAATCAGGCTTGTTGGCCCTCGTGCACTTGTAACATTAGGGGTTGTTTTTTTTCCCATTACCAAGAGTTGGTGAATCAGGTCGGGGTGAGAAGATATAAGTTATTTCTCAGTAAATCATCTTCATCTCTGCAGGACTCACTTCTTTGTGCAAATCTCTTTACAAGCCTTCATTGAAAACAGATACTGGTGGCCTTGTGCAAATGTTATAACAAAATGCTGGTGTGTGCACTTTGATTCACTGCCAGTCTCTGCTGTGAGCTATGGAATTCCTCTCTCTCTCTCGAGCTGTCCAGATACATCCTTTTCCAAACACTTCAAAAAAGGTAGCAAGACTTTTTTTTTTTTTTTTTTTTAAACATAAGAGAAAAAGGATGAGGAAGGAAATGCTATTATTAAAAGTCTTAGTGTTTAACACTCCACAGTCCTACTGCATTAAATAAAAGATGAAGTCTGGGTTTGGACAAGAGCACTGGAAGTTTCTGGGATTCCATCCCTGCTCATGAACACATTTAGTGACGCACTTGACACATGTATGTTTGCTGAAGTTGTCACTGCCAGCAGCAACCACATCCACTTAGAGCAGCAGCAATAAGCATACATTGCTGAACTCATTTCAGATTGAATGGAGAGTCTGCATTTTTGTTCCTTCTTTTTGACAGGGGATCCCATTCCTTACTTGAATCTTTTAGTAAGTTTCTTCAGTGTTCAAAACCAGAAATTGGGAAGAAATGAAGTATAAAGCAAAATTTACAATACAGTCTTCTGGTATAAAATAGACAAGCTTTTGAAGAGAAAGATGGAGCTTAGACTTTTCTTCCTGATGAGTCAGTAGAAGTTTGTTTCAATTAGATGGGATCAGCCTCAGGCTTGGGATTTGGTGCTAAGATTCCTGTCTGGCTCCCCAGTCCATCACACCAGCATGTCTGATGTCTGTAGGCAGTAAGGAGACTAATGATATATGCCAGTTGAATATTTTTCATGTTGTTTATCAATAAAGGCCAGACTATGAATGTTGTTCCTTATGCAGAATGAGATGCAGGGCGCACGCCTCAGGGAAAGATTACTTAGAAAAAGGACTTAAAATCCCTCACTTTCCCTCGTCTCTAAAGAGAACAGACGTATTTTACAAGGTGCAGCTGTCCTCTTCCAGGGTGCAGCTCAGACCTGCTCCTGATCCCTTGTGGACACCAGGGAAGTGTGGTAGCCTCGGAGAGTTTTGGGTGTTTTCCAGCAGAGAGACACCAGAGCGGGTCACGTCAGGGGAAACTGAGGAGCCCACACAGCCTTCTGTGCTGAGCTGTAACAGTGGTGGGATGAATTAACCAGTGCCTTTCAGTCTTGAGTGATTCAGCTTCATGGAACTCCTGTGACAGTAACCACCTCTCAAAGGACATTATGTGTGTTTGTTTGATGAACAGCTCAGCCTACACCTGAACTAACAGATAAGATCCCGTTTGTTTTGTCTCCCCTTTCTGCCCATACTGCTGGACACCAGACGTTAGGACCCAGCCATTTGTTTGTTTTTACACCGTGTTAGTAAAGTATGACAGAAATATAAATCTTTTCTAGTGATGGAAAAGTTGCATGTATTTTCAGAGATAGTGACAACTTTACAGAAAGTATTGGAAGAAACTTATTTTTGCTAACCTATTCTAAAGTCAGAAATTTGTTCCAAAATATGTGCCTTCAGTGGGCAGAACAGATCTTTCTTGACTTCGGAAAGCCCCAGGATTTTGTAAAGTGGATGAGACACTCAAGGAGGTCTAGTTAAATGTTTTGTACAAGTTATCACGGAATCAAAAAAAATTTAAAAATTCGTCTGGCAACCTCACTGCTGTTGTGTTTGCTGGGAATGTTGCATGCAAAACACTCCAGTCTTATCAATCATTAACATTGATTCTAGTCTTAATGGGAGCCATTTGTTTTTCATTTGGAGACATTACGAAGCATTTTGACTAGTGTACATAGCTTGTAGTAAAAAGCTTTTACATAGCAAAGTTCTTTACCTCATGAACAAATTATGCTCCTCCTCATGAAGGATACATGGCCTCAACTCCAAAGAATTAAGTATTTAAAAATTAAACAGTTTCAAAGCTGACACAAATTATTTGGTGAAAAAAAGCTCTGTTCCTTAAAAAATATTTGGATAATAAAAGCAAACCCTTGTGAATGCAATAAACAAATTTTAGTTAGGCATAATTGGATTTACTTATTGGTTGTACTCAGTCATGCTGGAATTCTTTCTCCTGATGCCTGTGTGCTCTACACTACTTAAGTATGATGTGAGATAATATGAAACGGTGAATTGACGGCACCAGGAAACTATTTGGATGGCTGTCTGGAGTTGCCATTATTGGCTTTAATTATGAATTGCTGTCCTTTGGGTACTCAATGAGCCAGAAAAGGCTTCATATGTGCCAAAGTATTCATTAGTATTCCCCTTTCTGTCGTTGTGCTTGCAGAAAGAGTTTATATCTGGCACCTGACTGCAGTTCTTCTTAGCACGGACCGAGCTACTTTGCAGCTTTTGATAATCATCTGAAAGTACACCAGTGTCTCTACTTTTTGGATGCAGCAGAAGTTGTTCCTAGGTAACAGTGGAAGAACTCTGACCACTTTCTGATGTAACTGGAGAGCAAACTGTTTTTGCAGTTGTTCATGTGACATGGCTGCTTAAAGGAATTATTGTGGTACCAGCTGGAGAAAGAAATAATTGTTTTCCTCTTCCAGGTTAGGGGACCTGTACTAGGGCTTCATGGGGAAGTCCTTGTATATCAGCAATTTAGGCACTTTGCCATCATTCCGTATAGAACTAATAATGAAGCCCCAAAATCTTTCTGAAATAAACATAGCCTTTGGAATCCATTTTGGTAATGAAAAATTGTCTGTAGGGAAGAATTTTTTTTGTCTGCCATAAGGTGTCCCTAGGGTAGGTACAAAACACAGTAACCACTCATAAAGAATATTCCATGAACTCATCTGACACTTCGCTGTGGAGGCTGTACTGAGAATGGTGACCACTCTTTGGCATGTGCTCTTGAACAGACTGGTGGACAAGGATGAATTCCTGCTCCAATATATATTTACCATTGCAAAACTTAATTTAATTTAGAACCTCATTGAACTTCGAGTCATTGTTTTTAGCAGCCTTTGAAATACTGTCCTGTGGGACACCAGACTGTCTCTTAGAAACAAATATTTTAACTAAGGTAGTGTGTAAACAGATACTCCTGATTTTGGAGCATTTGATGACATTTTCCACTTCTCATCTGTCACATTGCAGCACTAGCTGGCTTTGACCTCATCTTGAGCCTCTACTCTTACAGAAGGATGCTCACCGGCAGTGGCTGTTTCACAGTCTTGTTCTCCCTGAGACCCCAAATCCTCACACTTCTGGGAGATTTTAATCTAGTTCATGGATGAATTTCAGCCTCTATTTAAGCATTCATGTCCAACATTTTGCTTTGTGGGATGAAGTGAAATGATCTTTCACCAGGGTTTTTCAGTATCATCCCCTGCTTGGGCAGGAGGAAGAGCTTTCACCTGGGCAGCTTACACCTGGGGCTGGTGCAGAAATGGATGAAAAGAGAGGATGCTGTCTTGATATATCCTACCCCTTATAAGCCCAATCCCTGAAACCTGGAACTGAGACTAGGGTATGGTGTTAGCTGTGCAACGGGAAAGAGTCCCTGCCTGCCATTCCCCTGCTCTGCCATTCTCCTCAAGCTTATCTAGCCTGGGTTAGCCAAAATCCACTGACATCATGTTTCCAGGGTTTCCTTGCCCTCTCTTACACTCAAAGAGTGTTGCCGTCTTTGGGCTGCTCAATACTTTCTGATATGTCTCTTCAGCGGTTGTTTGTTCATAAAAACACATGGTTTCAAAGGCTGGGGGGGGGGGGGGGGGGGGGGGGGGGGGGGGGGGGAAAATAAAAAGGGAACAAACAAACAAACAAAAAAACCCCAGTCTTTCTTTTCTTTGGTTGCTATTTTTTTGCAGAGAGTTTGTTTCTCTTTACAGGCGCGGCAGGTGGTGCTCTTGGTCCTTCCAAACACAAGTTGCACTTCCTAAACTCCAGTCAGGTCAGAATTGTGCCATCCTGCACCAGCTGGTGGGAGCCCTGTCTGGTTCAGGGCAGGGTCTTTCAGCTTTGAATGAAGTGTTTTCCACCACTGAAGAGGAAAGGAGGGAAGAAAGGTACTCTATGTGGGGTTTTGGCAGGAAATAAAGAAAAAAGATCAATACAAACAAAAGGAACTAGTTGCCAAGTACATTACTTAACCACATTGTAGCCCAATCCAGCCTTCTGTCCCAAACGTAGATAGCAAAAATACTAACTGTGCAACTTATAAGGAAAACATTGTAGCTGTTAAATTGGATGGATCTGTTGCCATTGTTTTCTTGTGCTGTGTACATTAAGTAGGATCAGGCTTCACCTGCACATTGTATTTTCTCACTGCAAGCACCACAAAACTCGTAACAGCAACAATTCAAATTTCCAGGTTTTCCATAGTCCTGAGAATAGCCACTTGCTTGTTTCTCAGCTGGCAGCTGTACCCTGTGCTGAAGATTATGCATTTGTGTCATCCCTTACATCTTGCAAAATCTGGATCAGAAAGGCCATTGGCAGGAGACAGGTAAATTCCCTTCCAGCTGTTAACGAACAGGTAACTAAAAGTGGCAAAAAATCTTTGATTTTTTTTTTTTCCTAATAATGTTTCAAGTGGAAAACTCGCCTGTCAGGATTTCAAAAAGTTAGTTGAAAGTGCTTAGAAAGTAACTAAAATAAGGCAATTCTGAACAGAACTTGAAAGTTTGCAAAGAAAAATCATGAATACAATGCCAAGTATCTCCTCACTAGATTCCCTACCCAAGGTCTTTGCAGCCATTTCCTGGAAAGGTGTCATTGCCAGGTCTTTTCAATTTTTCTCATAAATATATGTTCTTGAGGAATGTATATTAGGTAAAATAAAATTGAATCCCCACTTCATTTATTCTAGAAGCATTGAGTTCTGCTGTTCCACAGTCCTCTCCTGTATATGTTGACTGTTATATGTTCAGAGATATGGTAAAATGGAGGAAATGCCAGGTTTCACCCAAGAAGTTATTCGAATACGCTGGTTTAGGTTTAGGTTTGTTTTCTTGGAGTGCAAGGAGAAACCACCAATAGATGGTGCTGGTGGTGCATTAATAAGGTTCAGTTTCGCATTTGTTTTCTGGTCTGTGCTTGGAATTTGTTTAAAAAAAAAAAAAAAAAAAAAAAAAAAACGAGCGAGAGAAGAAAACAAAACAACAAAAATGAACAAAACAAGAAAATCCCTCGTGCTGAGCTTTTATCCAAAATGTTCTCCCCGCACTGAACCGGTCACCGATTAACTTTAACGTGAACTGTTGGCCCAGGAAATCCTTCAACATAATAACCTTGGAAGCTGCCATGACCATTTTTGGAACGTGCTGCCTCAATAAATCTGTTACTTTGTTGTGCAATGTTGAAGCGTGCAGTTGTTTCTCTGATTAATTAGGGAAAAAAATAAACTTGCACGATCAATCCAAGCTGTGACACGTTTCAGCCCTGGCTTGAACCTGTGGGCAGAAAAGAGCTTTAGAGCCTTCTTGACAGACCTGCCCTGGAATTTTAGGATGCATTGCTGGCTTGGAATTTACACACCATTTGATGAGATAAGGTGGCTGCTAACAGCCTGCAAGGGAAGAGTTTTGGTCTGTCCCAGAACTGCCATTCTATCTTGGCATGAGTAGGACTTAACACAGTGAGAAATGATTCATCTTGACTGCTGCCCCCGCTAAAGACAACATAACTGAAGAGTTTTATATAATTGTGTTTATTTTATTTTATTTCACATATTACCCATGGAGAACAGCTGATACATTCTCTATATTTTTCACCAGTCTGGAATGCAAGATTAAAAAAAGGTATGGAAAAAGAGTTTAACGTTTGACATTCACGATATGAAAAATAGAGGGGATACAATGTTTTAAAATGCCCTTATGCATATATATATATATATATATATATAAATCGTATAAAAATAAAATATATTTTTTTTAAAAAAGGGACATGACACGGAACAATCTTAAATACCAATGCATATCTCGTGATCCACACCACCGCACTTATAATTAACAAAAACCACGTACAATTGCACTTTTCCTCTCTGTGACGTTCAAGTATATCGCAGTCCCCGCAGGGACTAATGAGTGTCCGATTCCCTGCCGGGTGCACATAACGCGGAGGGTAGAGCAGATATGGGCGGCCGTCCTTGCCCGCGGCCGACGCGCACCCTCCAACCCTCGGGGGCAGAGGGCAAGGCCGGGGCCCGTCGCCCCCCTTGAGCATCTCCTCCTCGGCTCAGCGGGGCGCGGGAGGGCAGCGAGGGCCGTCCGGCCCCCTGGGAGCAGCGGCGGTGCCTTGGCGTCCCGGGCGGCGGCGGCTGCGGGAGCCGGCGGTGCCCGGCCCGGGGAGCGCAAAGAGTCCGAGGCGGGCGGGGGGCGCAGCGTCCGCTGCCCTTCTCAGCTCCCCCGCGGAGGGCGCGCCGGGGTCCCGCCCGGGCAGACGCTCTCCGCGATCCTGGCGGATCTCAGCCCGTGCCTCAGTCCATCCGTCGAGACGGCCTCGGCCGGGTCTTGCGGCGCTCAGACTCCGAGGACGGGGCGGAGGGGCTGCGCCCGGCGCGTCCGTGGGCGCGGCCCGGAGCGGCGGGAGCGCGCTGGGCTGAGGAGCTCGGGCAGGGAACGCCGCCGGCGGCCGTAGCCCTGGGGCTGATCTTGTTCGGGGGGGCGGCATCGTTCCTGTCGTTGACGGCCGCCCTGTGGAGCTCGTCGACCAGCCAATGCACCGTGCACGTCCCGAAGCGGCACGCCTTTGTTTGGAAGTGGGGGAATCTGTTAATGCTCTGGCGGTAGCGCTTGACGCGGATGTGAGCATCCTCCCGGTTGCTGCAGGAAGAGAGAGAGCGGGCATGAGAAGAGTGCAGTGGGGGTCCGTAGGAAGAAACCCGGTGGGCGAGGGAAGGGGAGGGCAGGGAGCCCCCAGGCTGGAGACGGCCTCGTCCCGACGGTGCCCCTGCCCCCAGCAGCCCCGGCTGTGCCCTGGGCGAGAGCGCGCTGCCCCGGCGAGGAGAGGCCCGACGGTTTACGGCTGTTACTTTTTCCTACGCATCCAGGGCTCAAGTTACTATTTATATCTGACTTTCGCAGCAAAGGCACTTTTTCGCCAGCTAAAGAGCACGGGGAAAGGAAGGCGGGAGGCTGCTTTTCAGCGCGGTGTGCAGCCCGGGCAGGACCTGCCTCTGGGGCGAGGGGAATCTACGGCGAGAATAACCCTAAACACCCGGCAACGAGGGGACCCCGAAACTTTCCACTGCTCGGAGCAAGTGTCCGAGCCCAGGAAGGGCTGCAATTTACCTGGGAGGCGAGACTCGGGAATCCTCCTTCATGTCCTGGGTGCGTATGAGAGGCAGCACGTCGGCGGCTGCCCCCAGACCTCGGAGCACGCCTGCAGGCTTCATGTCCCGCTTGGCTCGGCTTAGTGCCCATTTCGTCCATCTGAAAGGAGCGCAAGGGAAGGAGAGCCTGTTATCGCAATCTGCAAGGGCGGGAGCCAAACCAAATACATTGGAGGGGCGAAAATCTTTGCCAGCGCCGAGATTTTTTCCGTTTTCTTTTTTTTTTTTTTTGTTTTTTTTTTTTTTCCCTACCCCCAATGTTTTATGAAAGGGCACGAGGCCTTTAAGAAGCTGAGCAATTCCCGCAGGGAATCCAGTGCCTCTGATCGCGGCCGGAGCCAGGCGCGGGGGCTCGGCAGCTCCACGCGCGACGCGAGGCTCTGGCAGAGAGCGCGCTCCGATACTCACTTTCTTTTGAACTCTGTCGCTACGTCCACCTTTGCAGCATCCACCTCGAAGAAGGTCACAGAGCCGAGATAGAGCAGGGCTACGTGAACTAGTTTCATTCTGGCTGGGCTCCTGCTGGAGGGAAAAGAGAAGAACTATAAGCATGCTTGCTAATAAAAGTCAAGTAAGGACTGTCCTTTATTCCTGGTGATCCCAGAGAGGAGCTCCTTCCCCCGCAGAGCCCCCAGGCTACCGGGGACTTTGTGTCTGATATGAACCAGAAGCTAATATTTGCTCGACAACTTATCACAAAGTAAATAACAGAGCCTCCAAAGTTTACGTTTGTCGAGTTTAGTTGCAGAGGCGGCTAAAAACCAGCAGGCTTTCCAGAATACCCCCAGCGGCTTGCACTAGGATTTAACAAACCCATAAGATTAGAGAGAGCTGGCTATCGGATGCATCGTTTCCGAACTCCAGCAAGTGTTTTGCTGCCGGGAAGCTTATTCCCTGATAGTTCCTCTTCCCACTTCACACGCAGAACCAGCTAGGTCTGGATCTTATGTTGTAAACTGCAGCTGATGCCAAGAGCCAGTGCAAGACTCCACAGCATAACTCCAAACTCTTCAAAACAGTCCAAATTTAGTAGAGTTTTACTTGCGTTCCACCTCCCCTGAATCTTTTGTTGTTGGCAAGGACGGAAAGAAAAAATAGTTCTTACCTGACAGTGAGGATAATCCACTGAGACAAATGTTTTTGTAGTAGCGATCCGAGCTTGCAGGGTTTCCTGAGGAGTGAGAACTCCTCCTTTGTGTGTGTGTGTGAAGTAATCACTGCCGAGCTCTGCGCTCCACTGCTCGTTTTTATAGAGCAGCGCTGAGAAGTGGGTGGACCTTGGCGTGGCTGGGCGATCTCTCTTTCGGCAACCCCCCCCACCCCCACATTTCAAGCACTCCTTAAGCATTCTGACCTGAACTGGGGGCAACATTGGTGGGGGGGGGGGGTGTGGAGGGGGAATAAGAGGATTATTGAAAATTATCTTAAACAACCCCTTGGTATTTTGTTAATTATAACAGCAGCTTTTAGGATTCTGAGTCATGGACAACTTGCAAAATTCAATGAGCCCCTCAGCCTGTTTTACTTGGGGCAGACGTTTTAACCGCCAATATATAATTATATTTACTCTGCCTGTAGTATATTTCTCATTCTCGACATCATAGCTTCAGGTGGGTGAAAGCAGAGGAGTGGGAACCCGATTCAATCCATTCCAAAATCCATGAAAATCCATCAAATACCAAAGTTCCAAAAATAAACCCATATTTGGACAACGTGAATGTATAATGAGTAACTGGAATAAACCTTCTTTACATAAGTAAGGAGGTGGCAAATCTGTCATCATTAATATTTATGACTCAACTTGAGTGCATTTTTTGTCTAACAAAATGAATTTGATTTACTTGATCGATTTAAGTAGATCGTGATTCAAATGGTTTTGACAGATGAAGGCTAGAGCTTAGTTCTTTGCCTTGGAACAGAACAAGTGGTATTGCTTTGCGGCAAACACAGGGTCACTGAAACGTCTGGGGTTACGGGCGCCGGGGAGATCCACCGTGCCTTGTGCTATTCCCAACCCGCAAACCTCCAGGGACTTGAGTGCAGGCTTACTTCTCCGGTTTAGAAAGCTAAACCGGTGCAGGATCAGGGTCTCTAACAGCATTCTCCCGGCTGGCCAGCAGCAAAACCTTAGTCTGACCACCTTGTTGTGTTTTTTTAACTTCTTTGCTCCGTGACGCTACAGAAATGCAGAAGTATTTGCAATCCGGCTTCGCAGGGGATGCTGGAAGCCAGCACGGATGGACCGTGTCTCCGCTTACTTGTCGCAGAGCAAATTCGGCGGGACCAAGGGAAATGCCCCAAGGAGATCTGCGCCCTGGGGCGCCAGGGTCCCCTGGCCAGCGAGAGACACTCGGCAGGAAGGAATGAGCTGGTGAATGTTTCTCTCACATCTTTCCCCAAGCAAAGTGTTTCAAAAGTCAGGTGAGTGTGAGCTCGTGACTGCGCCTTTCTAGATAACCGTGATGTATAACAACACCCTTGAGAGGTATGTGCAGGGGGATGACGGAAACTTTCCTGTGCCCGGCTTATTCGGTCTCAGATGCTCTCTCCCTCCCGCCCCTCGCTCGCCAGCGGCGTCCAGATATCTGGAGGCTTCTGTCTCCGGCATCTACCTGTGCGGGACAGGCTGGCCCGGGAGCCGCCATCACCCGGCCGGCGGGGAGGGCCAGCACTGCCTGTCGCTGCTCACCAGCATTAGCCAGCCGCCCCTCTGCCCCGAGCTCCCGGCGCGGCTCCCGCGGGGCGAGGCTGTTCCCCCGGCCCCGAGCCGGCCGCCGGACCCGCTGCCCGCCGCACCTGCCCGGCCGAGAGCGGGGCGGGACGCGCGGCGGCCCCGGAGCGCCGGCAGCCAGCGGGGCTGCCCCGGGCTTGCCCTCGTCCCTCCAGCCCGCAGCTCCGCGGCTGCCCGCGCCTCGGACCGTGCTCCGGAGCACAAAACGAGCAGAGCGAGAGGCTTGGGGAAATGGAAAATGAAAAAAAGAAATGGTCTAGAGCGGGACCATATAATGACCAGAGCTGAACGACCGCATCAGCTCGCGATGGCTGGATTTTAGAGACCTCATGAGGCGTCTCAAGCTCGTGCGAGTTCAAGCATTTCCTTGATTAGCAGAAGTTGAAACTGAATCTAACTTTCTTCCCGAATGAGGATTTTGTGTGATAAGCATTGCTTTGACTCAAATTAAGTCTCCTATTCCTGTAAAAAAAAGAAAAAGAAAAAAAAAAAAAAAAAAAGAAAAAAATTCACACATTTCCTCAAATGCTGGAAAATCCCTCATTAAAATTCTTGGCTTTGACGGGAAGTGTATTTTGTATACTTTTAGCCAAAAAAATGCAGAAAAAAATCTTGCATTGATTTAGGAATAGTAATAGCAGTAGTAACACAACTCTCATGTGACTTCCATATTGACTGTAATATCATCTCAGTGATACAAAATTACTTCATGCAGATTCATGAGGTAGCAAACTCTGACACATAAATGATGAGTTTGTTGCTGGTGTGATTTGTGAAAGGGCTTCAGCAGGTAAAGCTGGTTTAAATCCACCACAAAACATCATGTTCTTTGTTCAGATGCTAATTTTGGTTTTTCTACGAACTTGCATTCTCATGCAGTTTGGAAATGAGCAATAGTCACTGAATTGGTACTATGATGTAACAGTGACCAGTTCTTAAAAAATTATTCCAAAAATATTTATTTCTAAAAAAAAAAAAAAAAAAAAAAAAAAACCAAACAAAACCCACCACGTTACACAGAATGTTCCATAGCACAATCATTCACGAGCTGTGAGCCTGAGGCAATGCCAAGCAGTTCAGCAAGACCAGCCTGTCATGTGAAGTGCAGGGTCTCCCAGATGCTGCCTCATCCATGGCAGGACGCCGGCCTGAAGGAGCAGCGAGCTCCTGGACCTGATTACTGCTTATCTTGGGTGTAGCATTCAACCTCGTGGGTGCACAGAAGACCTTTCAACAAATATCTGCTTTGGCAGGGACATGGTGAAGATGAGTTGCTGTTTATAGAGCATTTATTCAGGGTGAGATTTATTCCAAAAGAAAAGGTCTAAAATCTGTGGGTATCAATGGGGAATCAGTGTGAGGCAAATATTCTGTGCCGATTATGGAAGAAAACTGTTGTTTGAAGCCAGTGGAAGTGCCTTTGCATGTTTCACTTTGTTTAAACAAATTGCTCTGAATTCATATGTCATGCATACAAATAGACTTGATTGTATTTCAGGCTGCACAAAATCAGAGAAAGACAATACTACTAGAAGAATGGCACCCCCTGAAGGATCTAAAACCTCAAACAAGCTCCACACAGAAAAACCTGTTAGTGCCTGCATTCAGCCAGTTCTCTCCGTGCCAAGGGCACAGTGACAAAGGGATGATTCCACTTCTGATAGTCCTGTTGGAGATTATTTGGTAAGCCTTTATCTGACAGATCTGAGTACACCAAACAAAGCCTCAGAAGTGAGTGGGGATGTCTACTGGTAGGGGAAAGCCTGGTTGGGGTCATGGCTGCCCCCCTGTTCTGGCATGGGGTGGGGTGACATTGGATAAAGGGACTACAGCAGAGTGTGAATTCTCTGTTTCTTGAAGGAGGACTGAACTGTAGAAGGTATTGTGTTCATACCTTGTTGCTGGCAACTACACAATCTGAGTGTGTTGACATTGTCCCTTGAGTGTTTTCAGGTTCTTGGAGAGGCTGCAGCCTTGCAATTCTTCCCCTGGGGTGAGTATACGACTAGGTGCTTGTTGAGACCCGTGCCTTGATATCCTCTGTGAGCCCCTGCTTCTCCTGTGAGGAGCCAGGCTACCCTGCTGTAAGTGAGGAAATTAAGGTTTGATGCTCTGGATGAGCATTCAGTTTTACTTTTCATTAGAGTTTAGGTGAACAAACCTAAACAGTGTCTGCTCCACTTCCTCACTTGTCCTATAAGAACATAAGATTGCTCTATACTTAAGGGAAGTTGCCCAGAGAAGTTGTGGATACCACATCCCTGTAGGTGTTCATGGTGTGGCTGGATGGGTCTGAGCCACCTGGTCTAGAGGAATGTGTCCCTGCCCGTAGCACAGGGGTTGGAACAAGATATCTTTAAGATCCCTCCTGACCCAAACCATTCTGTGATTCTGTGAAATAAATAAGATCAACTGAACTTCCTATTTCTTATTTAAGATGTGACACTTCTTAAAAATTTTATAAGCTTTATAAACTTTGGCTGTACTGATCTAGATGGCAGAAGGAACAAAGCTGTAAAGTGAGCACTAACAGTATTGGGGAAATCACTAAATAAACATCTTGCTCTTGAAACAGCATTCATTAATGCCATGGGAAAGTGAGTGGTCCTCTCCTGCTAGAGGTGCTGTTTTAAAAGAGCAATGAGTTTTTACTATTTGGATTTCTTATTGCATATTGAATCTTTTCATGAGTGCAGATATGATAACTCAGCTCCAAATCAGGTAATTTCTTAGTGTCTTTAAACTTTCCCTCCAGATTTAGCTGTACAGAACATTATCCTTTGCTTTGAGAACTGCTGTTGTCCTGCAAACAAAATGCCTATGCACAACTTAACAAAGGTATTCCTACCTCTTACCTAGAAGTGACTGACCCCACAGAGTGCATCTCTTTCTCAAAAAGTACAGTCAATCTTTTTCATGATATATTACACATTTTTCTTTACTCCTAAACAAGGAAATGTTAGGATTGGATCTTTACACATGTCATTTGCTTCAAAACAGCTAAATCATGAAGCAGATGACACCGAGGAGATGTCAAACCTCTGCCCTCCGCTGAGAAGACACAAGCAGGAACACTGCTTGAAGCTTCCTGACCAATTTGCATCTGGCTTATCAACAGGACACTGCATCAGAACATCCAGCTAAGAGGTGTAAGAACAGCCTTTGAAGCAGAAATGTCTCTGAGACCACTAATGACTATCTGCTGGGTCCCTCGTCAGGGTGGATCATCGGAAGCGAATCCAGTTTGCTGCATTTGCACACACAGCCTGGTGCCCACAACTGCTCCTCGCTGGAGTGCACCCCATGTCCTCTGCACTGCATCTTCTCTCCGTGCTGTCGAATGGAACGCACATAGAAGTTTATCAAGAGTGTTTCTTGCAGGCTCTGCCAGCTACCCAAACGCTGTACTGTCCGCTCGTTTATCCTCAGCATTTCCACGACTGCTGGCAAAGCCCACCGTGCTTTCGAGGGCCGCGGTCCAAAAGGCGCCTGCCTCATCTGCACGTTCTAAGTAGCACCACGTCAGCTCCCGGCGGGGCCTCGCTGAACGCCCCAGCGGCCACCGCCCGTGCCCGGGCAACACGTCCGAGGCCACGCGGGTCACGCCGAGGCACTACCGGCCACTGCCCTGCCAGGCTCGGCCCCGACGCCGCGTCCCGCGGGGAGCAGCAGGGCCGGGCCGGGCCGGGCCGCACAGCCCGCTCCGGGGCGTGGGTGCTGGGGTGAGGGGGCCGGGGCCGAGACCCTCGCGCCGACCCTCGGCACCGCCACACAGCCCAGCGGGGCCGCGGGACGGCGACCCCCACGGCGGCACGCCCCGCACACTCCGGACAAAACGTGAGCGGGACATTTTCTGGAAGCGCAATCCCCGATTCTCCAGGCCGGGCTGACAGGGCCGGCGTTATCTCGCCGCCGGCTTCCATTTCCGCGGAGCCTCGGTGGGGGCGATGTCCGGTCCCGGCAACTCGTCGCGGGAGCGACGAAGTGCAGCCCCGCTCAAGCACCCGAGTCTCCTCGGGCATGAAATGGGCTCGGACATGCTGCCAGTGTCGTTTCTAAGGGGAACGTGCCCCGGACCCGCTGCCTCTGGGCGGCCACCGCCCGGGGGGAGGCTGCCGGGAGACAAAGCCCCGCGCGGGCGGGGCGCGGACCTACCCCGCCGGGCCCTCCCGCCCGCGGGTAGCTGCGAAGGGAGGCGGCGGGCCGGCTGTAGCGTGCCGGCACGGCCACCGGCACGGCCACCGGGGGCTAGCGGCACTGCGGGACAACCGGGCCGGGCCGCCCCAGCCCCCGCCCAGCCCCGGGGTCACGGCGAGCGGTCCGGGCGGTGCGCAGGCGCACGGCGCACCCGCGCCTCCAACATGGCTGAGGTGGTGCCGTTCCTCCTGCGGCGGGCGCGGAGCGGAGGATGCTGAACCTGCCCCGAGCCGCCGCCGCAGCCGCTGGGGTGGTGAGGGCGAGGCGCGCCCCGCGCAGCAATGGCCAGGCTGGCCGACTACTTCATCGTGGTGGGCTATGACCACGAGAAGACAGGTAGGTGTGGCCGCGCGCAGCGCCCCGCCGTGCCTGGCCGCTCCCCGCGCTCCTGCCCGGCCCCGGCCCCCGCCCGCCTCCGGCCGGGCCGTGGGGGAGGAGACTGCGGCGCGCACGGGGCGCGCGTCCGGCCGGGGTAGGAGGGGGGGAGGGCGGCGGGGCGAGCCGAGGGTTAATCCCCTTTCCCGAGGGGGGAAGCGGCGTGGCTCCTGCACCGCCCGGCCGGGGCAGCCCGGCCCGCCCCGCCCGCCGGGAGCGGTTGCGGCTCCTTCGCGAAAGCGCGGGCAGGTTCAAACGGGGCCCGCGGCTGTGTCCGGGCGCGGACCCCGCCCCGCGGCCGGACCCGCGGCGCAGGGCCGGTTCCACCGTGTCCCCGCCTGTGTCCCGCCGGCCGGGGCGCGACGGCCGCGGCTCCCGGGAGAACAAAGGCTGCCGAGGGGGCTCGGCGAGCAGGGGTTTGCCCCGTCTCGCCGCTCATTCATCGCCTGTTGAACGGTGCCGCGGATCCCCTGGGGAAGCGCCGCAGCACCCGGGAGGCTCTGCGGGAATGGGTGCTTTTCCTAAAGCCTCGGGATACGTTCTGTCTGCTGGGGGAAAGGGAAGTGGTGTTACCTGTTGTCATTTTGTGGGCAAAGAGAGTGGTTTGTGTTACGTAACTCTCCGTTATGATACCAGCTTTGTTTAAACTGATCGGAGAATGAAGTGATTGTCAGCTGGTATGTGTTTGTGCTGGGTATTTCAGAGCGATGCTTTGAAAGTACGTTGTTAATAAACAATATTTTAAATAGTCCAATGTTCCCTAATTTTTATACATCAACACTCAAGTTTGTTACTCCGAGTAATTCTTTGCAGTAGCAATTGCGTGTAGTCATGTATCTGTTCATTCAAAAAGTGCAGCTAATAAACTCAGACTGTGGGATCTTATTAAAGAAATAGAATTTTTAGAGAAATCATTGTATCTGTTTTTAAAGGTGCAGTGTCTTACAAAGTTTTGCTAAGGGTCTCTTGGATTTTACTATTCTGCAATTATTATTCTGTTAATTACGGCCTGGTGTCTCCTCCCACCCCATTTGATAATAAGTTTGTCCTAATTGTACTGTCAAAACCAAGAGATGTGAAATGGGGGGTATTTTATGTTAAAAATAAAGACCTTCCCTTTTCCCTCTCTCCTGGGAACATTTTCCCTCTCAAAGTAGAGAGAACCCAAATCAATTCCAAGAAGCAACCAAAAATCCCAGATGTGCTTTTAAGAAGACAAAGCAGGTAGGCTACTTACTTCATGGGTGTCATCAGTCTGACAGAGTACATGAAGTGAAATTACAGATTGCATTGGAAAGCTTTATATCTGTAAAATGTCTTCATCTGTAGCATTTAAGTATGTGTTTAACTTCCCATACATAAATCATCTCATGAAATTTTGTGGAATTGCTTGCATGGGTGAAATTGAGCAGATTCAGAAATAACTCCTGAACCTTAATTTGAAATGGTGATGCCAAGAAGGTAACTGGTTGGACTTTATTATTTAAATTACTTGTTGCTACTTCAATGCTTCATAAGAAAAATGCTTGAAGGAACAATGTTTTGTTGAAGACTAGGCATGCATTGTTTTCCAAAATTCCTTTACCCCCACGTGCAATCCCATAATACATGGAGTACTGACCTTTATTTTTGTTATAAAACTGTAGTTTTTTGATGCATTTATTATGCTTCCTTCTATATGAAAAGCAGGGACAGACATTTCTAGGATTATAGACTAGCTACCTTTGAAGCTTTTATATTTTTAAGTATGTTCCTTTTTTTTCTTTCCTATTTTTTTTCAACTACAGCTACCTTCTGGCTTGGCTTTCATGTTCTTGATTTTAATGTTGAGTGTCATTACGTTTTTTAGTGTTTGTTTGTAAGTGTTTGTTTGTTTGTTTTTGTCGTTGTTGGGGTTTTTTTTCCATTTTTCCCTAGGCACAATCTGTGGAACAGCTTTGTGTAAACAAGCAAACAAAAATGCTGTACCCTTCACCACAACCTGTGTGTCAGCAGCATTTGGATGCTAAGCACTTGTGGTTTATACAGAAGGGTGTTTATAGTAGTGACCGCTCTCCCAGAGAGCCCCACTATGTCTGCTGGCTCTCACTGCTTCTATGGATTTATTTACGTGTGTGCCAATATCTGCAGTACTCCTGAAAATGTAAAGGTGCTGATTTCCTGGCAGGTTATCTGGCTTTACTCAAAAAACATTCACTGTAAATATCTAAAATGCAGTGTTTATGTAGTTTAGGAACAGAATTATAGATTTTTCTTGTTTTGGAACAACTTTGTTACTGATGCTACAAGTTTTTAAACAGCATAGTCTTCAGGGGGAGTGAACAGTTTTATTGTCCTCGAATAAACCAGTGAGTGTGACCTTTGGGAATCAAGCATATGAAAGTCCATTCCTGTTCTGATCTAGGCCTGTGTAAATTGATGTTACAGCAGTCCTAGCGCTGCCATTCGTATTATGTTTAATTTTCCTTTGGTTTCCACCTCTCTTTAGGATGCTCACCCATCCAAAAGACCTTTCTTGCTGGGTGTGTTACCTGTGTTGCTGTATTATCTTGTCCTTGGATTACTTTTCTGCTAATTTTTCAGTGTTGGCTCACCATGATGTCAGATGAATGCCAGTATTGGCATAAAGGAGGGTCAGGAGCATGCTGGAAGACAGATCAAAAAATCAGCTTAAACGGTCCTAGAGCCTTGGGCACAAAGATGTTAGTGAGGTGGCTTAGTCTACATGCTCCAAGGAAACTAATGGGAGACCTTGGATAATTTGCCTAACAGGGGTTTTATTCATGCTTGGCAGGATGCACAGAGGCTCTGCCTGAGCAGAGAATGAGCTTTGCTGCTAAGTGTCAGTAGAATTGCAGGCATTTAGGAGCTGAGAAGTCTTTGTGCGAAGGATGACCTGATTCACTCAGCTTTTTCTGTGTTTCAGGTACACTGGTCTGTATTCCCACTTAAGTTGCTCAGTCTGTGTCTCTCATCATAAAACTAAGCTCAGATGGATCATAGTTTTAATGGCTGTTGTGAATTTTAAGAACTTGTTCTGAGCTGCTCAGAACTGCAGTAGCTGCTGTTAGAAATGCATGTTAAGTGTCCTGACAGAGTTTGAGAAACTAGATTTTTAAGTCTCCCAGTTTACTAAACCTTTTTTTGTTCTAACAGTGAAAGCATGAAGGATTTCAGTGTTACACAGAGTAAAACAATCAATCTTAGTGTATTTTGTCTTCAGCTGAACCTTGGCTGAGGTAGATAACATTTTCCCCCAGCATATCAGCACAATATAAAGCTGTTACATAACTAGCTACAAAAGGCACTTACAGAAGTCTCTGAAAGGAGCAAAGGTGCTACTAAATGTAGACATTCTGGGTTAACAGCTAGGAGAAATCCCAGGAGGCCTTACTGTTTATGCATTTTATTTTTTCATGGATTTTGAAGTGTGTTTGATGTGCTTCACCAAAAAATTCTCATTTAATGTGTCTGAGTAGTGGAATGTGGATGGGATTTACATACACAGATGTTTGTAAATATCATGTAAGGGCATGAGAAAATGCCTTTTTGTTTTGTTTGGTTTTGGTTTTTCTGGTAAAAGCCCTAATCAAAACCTGTCCCTAGAATTCACATATAGTGATACTTGGAAAAGGTAAAAGAGAGAATATCCTGTGTCTTCCTTAGTTCAGCAGCTGGAAGGTAAGGGTAAAGAAGAAAGGATCCAAAGACTGGATTTGATTAATTATCCCAAACACCCATAGCAGCTTTCCATTAGGATGCTGTTTTGTACCTAGAAGTTGAAGGAGAAAACCTGTGACGTGGAGCAAGATATTTCCTGTGAGGTTTGGTCACTCTAAAAAGACAGAGGAATGATTTGTTCTTGATTGTGCATGAAGTTGCAATGTGTAGGACAGAAGGCTTGCAACAGTATAGCAGTTTTATTTGGCTGTTGTCACAACTGATGAATGCTGGTATAACATGTGTAGGCTCTGTTGTGGTTGTTTCTGTTCTGATTTTTATTAACTCCTCTTCAGGGAAGCCTTTATTGTGTAACATAGCTTCGTATCTCAGAAGATTTTGAAACAAAGCAAGTGATTGTTGATGGAGTGGGAGAAATTTCTAAATGGAGTTGTCTGATTCTTTTTTTTTTTTTTTTTTTTTTTTTTTTTTTTTTTTTTTTTTTTTTTTTTTTTCCCTGTGAGCAGATTTTGCCTGTGAAGAATATAATATGTGGGTTTTCTGGTGTATTTGCTGTATATTCATAGTTGGACATTTCACTGAGCTAGTGTGTGTATTAGGAGCGGATGATTGCTTGATGCCATGGCATGCAATCTCTGTAAAATGTAGAAAAATAAGGGAATAAAGCTGTTACTTCAGTGGCTTTGTTATCTGTGCTGTGGCTTAATTTGATTCAAATGCAATCCAGGGAAATATCAAAGGGATTAAAAAAGCAACAAAAACTAAATCCTTATTGTAGCAGGAGAATTTTTGTAGCTGAACTGGAATGAAGCATTAAGCATAGTGCTGGAACTGAGCAGAATGCAGAAGTGTGCCTGTGTATTGCTAGGAGATGACTGTAGTTGGCTATGGCTGGGTAGGGCAGGGCAGCCCAAAAGCCTTGTACACAAATTAGTTGCTCCAGTAAATGAAATTATCTCTTCCTTGAAACTTTGTGCTTTACTTTTCAAATACAACAGATTCTACAATACTATGTTGAAACAGGATGAGGAAAAAATATTTCCATTGCATATGGTTTTGTTTGTTTTGACTGTGGTGATGTTGAGTTTTTTGGGTTTGGTTTTTTTTTTTTTTTTGGTGAGATAAAGCTGTCTTGAAAGTCTGCTTGGAGGACCCCCAGTGTTCTTTGGTAGCATGTATTCATAAAAGATATTCAAGCAGTTTCTTCTATTACATAATATTGACTAAAAAAATTAATTTTGATTTTGGTTTATTGTTTTTTTATTTGGAGCAATCATAAAATCTATAGAGATCGTCTTCTTTCCCTCACATGTCTGTAATGAATATTTCTAAAGAACTTGGAGTTCAGACTCCTTACTCACTCAGTCTTGCCATTATCATGACAACAATAAAAATACTTTTTTTTCAGCCTTTCATTTTAAATGAAAAAATTCATAGAGGCTGATTTTTTTTCTCTGTAGTCTATCTTCATTTGCTCTGAAATACGCGGACACAGATTATGTTGAGGGAAGTAGCATTTCCTATCTTTGTGACCAGATTGCAGTCAAGGAACTCTCCCCTGTTCTGTCCTGGATTAACTTTTTGGATTATCTGACAAAGAGACACTTTTCCTGCAGCCTGTTCATGGAAAACAGTTCGTTATGCAAGCCTGAACACTGTGTAAGCCCTGGCCTTCTATAACCACAATCATATGTTTCAGTGGAGGGACAATGAGACTGACATTTAAATTCTACAATGTCCCAAACATAACAGTGAGGAAGAGAATTTATTGCTGTGATAGTTCTCTGACATGAATTTAAAGTACCAACTACCTCCCCAATTACTGGTACTCGCAAAGGAAAACCACAGTCACTGTGGAATTGTTTGTAAAATGCGTAACAGCAGATTCACAGTTCAGCCTTGATAACTGTCAGTGAAAGTTGTATCCTGCAAATATATACTGCTGAGTAGGAGGTTTTACTTTGGTTCATCTCTCTTCTTACTCCTCTTTGCAGTAGCATGAGACTTTCAGGCTCCTTGCTTATATAGTAAAAAAAAAAAAATATTTCTAACAATAGCATTATCAGTACTGATGAAATTAATTTTCTTCTGCTTGGTGTTTTGGGAATTGTGTTCCATTTATATGTGTTTGTTGAAATAAATTACTCCTGTGGTGTCAGTGGTATGTTCTGAAGTCAAGGACGATCCAATTAGTGTTGATTGGGATTTGGCAGCTAAATCCCTGCTCATTGAGCCAAGAACATGCTGGTTATTGCTTATCTGCTAGTGACTAGATAGATCATGATTTCATGTCTCTAATGTTTACAGTTCTCAGTTTTCAATCTTCTGCAAATTGAATACTATGAAAAAATGCAATCATTGAACAGAGCTTGAATTCTTTGTTTCCTTTCTGGTAGTGTTGTGCTCCAGGTATCAAAGGATTCGGGATAGTTGCATGCAAAACTCCTTTAGATCATGGGAGACCTCAATGGATAAAAAGAGACAAAGGAATGTTACTGGGCTTACAAAATCAATCACTCAGAAAGAAATTCAAGAGGGGAAAAAACAAAGGGTAGGAATAATGTCCTTATCATGTCCTTTTACTGTGGTTCATATGTTGTTTCCTAGGATTGAAAACCCCAGAAAATCCATTATCTGACACTTGGATCGATTTTCAGCAAGATAGAAAATGTCTTTTAAATGTTAGTGTCAGGTTGGATCTGCTGGAATAGCAACCTGAAGGAAGATGAGACATTCTGGCAGAGGATTTCTCAGACACTTGTGAATGAAAAGGGATTACAGCTCTTCTTTCTGGAACCTTGACTTCAGTTGTGGAAGGTTGTGCATTTAGAAAATGGGTTTTGTTGTGCTCCTTTTGCCGGCTGCTGTAGCCTGGGATACCAGGACTATGGAGTGTGGTCGGACTCTCTAGTGGGCTGCATGTCACTTCCTCGTGGTTTAGGAAACCTTCTTCTTAAGACATTGGCCACTCCTCCTGCTTACTCTGTTTGACACATTCTGGTATTTTAGAGTGCTCTCAGTCTTCTAGGTGGAAGAATATCTCCCTTATCATCTCTCTCACTTTCTCCTTCCTTCTCTCGCTCTCAGTATCCATTTAACTCTCTTTATCTACTCAGTGGTTTTCTGAGATTAAGTCCTCTTAGCCACTCTGTCTCATTTCTTATGGTTTTCATCTTTAAATAAACAAATTCCAATTCATCACACAAGGTGAAATTCCAATTCAAAACACAGGTTTTGTTGTTTCTGTAAATTTAGGACCTAAAAGCGTGTTTGGTAGAATTTTAGTTTAGGCCAAAAAAAAATCCTTTTCTCCCCAGTCTTATTTTTTGAAAGCAGAAAAAGTATTTGGTGTGAAGTTTCACTGAAATAATTGAGCTGGAAACAGATGTCAACCATTGAGACTTTATATCGTGCATTTAGTTTGTTTAAGTAAAAAAGAATTGAAAATACTTAGAGAACAAGATAGAGCACCATTAGTGATGCCTATAGATGTTGTTTATTTGTGTACCTAAAAAAATTACACTCTTGTTTCTTAGTTTGTTATAATTGCACCAGTTAAAGCCCAATAAACCTTTTAGCTTGACCGCTGTGTTGTTGAAGTCTTCTACAGCTTAAATTTGTACATTTCACATGTGTTTTTGTTTTGGACAAAGAAATGCAGATGCTCATCTTTTTTTGTGACTATTGTTCTCTGAACTGTAAATCTAATTCCTAAATGGCAGTAAGAATAAGCTGTATGTGTGAGTAACAAAATATTCAAGGCTTGAAAGACAAAGGTGATCTTGTCATAAATTCAACTGTAATGGAATTTTAAGTCTTGAAATATTGTTGAATGGGCATACTGTACTTTTTAAGAAAGGTTAAATTAGGAAAGCTGTATTTTTAAATTCTATTACACAGACTGCTTTTCATAAACATGCAAATTGCAATTGCATAAAAATAGAAGAAAGCCACATGCTTTGTTCCTGCAGAGCTGTTTCTTCATAATTAATTTATTTTCCCAGAAAAACACGTAGTAGTTTTATGAAGCTTCAGTGATGACTGGGCTGTTACTGGTCTATATTGTTGGTATATGCTATTTTTAAACTAGGTTTAATACAAAACATTTAGTAGAACTTATAAGAGGATTTCCTTTTTTCTTCTTGTTTTATAGTTTGTGAAGAGAGTAGTAGGTTTGACATTTTTTAAGAATATAGAACTTTTTAAAGAAGGCTTCAGAGAAAAATTGGTGATAAACCAAATTTTAAAAGCCTTCCTAAAACATGGATTTAAACCCACGTTTCCCATGTATTTTTGGGGGTAATTTAATCTATTTAGAGTCTTCCTCTTTTAGACTGCAAGTTCTTAGAATCTTCAGTCTGTGGGAGTTTTTTTTTTTTTCCTTCCTAAGCAGTATATTTTGTTTAGTGGGCTGGTAGGCAGAATTTGCTTTTTGTGAAGTATCTTAGCCTGGGGCCTCTGCCTGAGCCTTAGGTTGTGCCTGGCTGCAGCTGAGGAACAAGTTGGAATTTCCTGTTAAGGGAGGGAAGAGCTGCTGCCTAAGCACTGCCTTTGGGATTCTCCCCACATTTCTTAAAAGTGCAATTATTGAATTATTCTTATTTTATGCCTTTCAGGAGCTGCTTGCTTTTGCAAAATAGGAAGCTAATTAGTATGTGTTTCTCATGATCAGTAAGTTTCAGCACTGGTAGAAAGCCCAGGGTTTGGAATGGATGCTTTTAGTGGTATTTCCAAAACAAGTAAGATAACAAGGCATACACACAGAATAAAAGGATGTTTTCTGTGGCAATAAATATTCCGTTTGTGTTTAGAAATCCATGCAAGTGTTCAAAGTGTTGCAGAGGAATGTTTCTTCCCTGGGTGTTTTATAGTGACTAAAACGGAAATGCTTATTTCAGTGATAAATTCTGGTCCACTTTGCTAAAGTGTTAAGATAACGCCTGTGAAGGTCTCAGATTTACCTTTTAGCTGGAAGCAGCTGCCCCTGCAGCAGTTTTAGATGCTGGTGCCAGTTCTGTGCTATTCCCACTCATGAGCTGAGGTTTTGACTCAGCTTTAAGCTTGCTTTAAGCTGAGGCACCTGGATTTGTCCTGACACTAGATGTTCCCTTTTCCAGCTCGGAGGGGCTGATCCTTTCCAGCAGGGAAGCAGCAGAGAGAGCTGGAATATCCCAAAGCCCCCTCAGTAGGTTGTCCTGAGCTTGCAGCTGTGATGGCACTGCAGGTTCAGCAGGACAGCCAAAGCAAATGGCATGTTGTTTCAGCTACAGGCAACTGAAAAGAAAACAAAGCCATCGGGAGCCACATGTTTGTGATTTGGAATTCAAAACGCTTTTTTCAAAAGATTCTCTTTCCTGTTTGATTAACGTGCATAAATAATGATACCAGGTTTGCCCCTGAGTAAACAGTGTCTGTTCGAGTTGTGAGGTTGTTGTTTCAGCACTGTGTTTTCCAAATATTTTGTTTATAGTGTTTATTATTAAAAGAGATGAAATCATACATATTTCACAAAATCTCATGGAGGCTGTTTTTTATCATTTTGTTCTCTTTTGCCACATGGCATCTTTTTGGAAGAGGCAAGACTGTCACTCATTTTTTGTGACAGAGTGGTCTTGAAAACAACTCAGGAAACATGCTTTCTGCCTTTCTGACCTTGTAAGATGTTTTTGCATTCCTACAAAATTGTTTACGTGCTTGTTTATGGGTTTCTTTATTTTTAATTCTTTTTGTTTGTTTGTTTGTTTGTGGGTTTTGATTATTTTACAAAAACATGGCCAGTGTTTTAGTAAATAACCTTTTTTGGAAAACAGCAGTTCAAGAACATGTGGGTTCCCTGGTCTAGTCTCCAGACATTGCTGTTGATAATCATAGCTGCTCTTCTTGCTGATAGCTTAGTAGAAGATGGAAGGTAGCAATTTACATCCATACTCAATTCTAATAAAAGTGAGAATTGTTGCTCTTTACAGTGAGATTTGAGAGGATTTGAGAGGCCTAACTCAGAAGACTATTGTTTTCATAATCTGTTGTTTTCTTGAGTATATGCTTACCATTATTTGAAGTTAGAAAACCCAGAGGTAAGATTCAGATAAAAGTAATAATAACAATAATAATTTATTAAAGAAAGGCCTTAACTGGTCTGCAACCCATTGTTTCTGTCTTGTGGAAAAGACATTGGAGATGTTTCATTTCTCAAAGTTGTGATGGTTAAGGATAGGATGCTGAAAAGTAAAACCCATGGATCTCCTATCTTACTTTGTAACTGACTTGTGTGTGTGTTCTGCTTATTCTCAACCACTGTTCTTAAATTTATAAAAAAGTCTGTGGGTTGCGTTGTCTCCCATGCCTATCTTCTTTTCTCCTTGTCTTCCCTGACCCCAAAAATCAGTAATTATTCTTGTTTTAGGTTTCATATGAAAACAAGAACAGTCATGGCTACTAATAAAATACTTTGAAATTCTGAAGCAGAAGACTCAGAATATAGTTCTGTTTAAAAATCCCCATATGAAGTCTAGAAATGATCAGTAGAAAACCCTCATTGCTTTCTAAGTCTGGTATGTACTACATATCTAGTTCTAACTGTTCTCTTAAAAGTTTGAATATAGATTTGCTGAGACCAAAACATAAACTGTATGTTTTATTAGGTTTGATTTATGGTTTTATGAAGATTCTGGATTTTTTTTTTTTTTTATTCTTTTGTATTTGATGGTTACTTACAGGAGCTTTGGACTTTACTGATCTTAATGTAGTTGTACAAAACACCATATGCTTTCTGAAGTTTTCACAGCAGATGGACCAAGGTTTTTGTTGACATGATCTTGCCAAACTTAATTAGCAGCAAATTTTCATGTCTGAATTTGAGCTGTTTCTGATTTAATGGTAAGAGTTATGTATAGATTAAGGGATCATAGAACAGTTTTGGTTGGAAGGGACCTTAAAGATCCTCTGGTTCCGTGGGCAGAGACGCCTTCCACTAGATTGGCTTGTCCTTGCTATTTTGGGGCCCCCAGAGGTGGATGGGGTACTCCAGATGAAATCTCAGGAGAGCAGAGTAGAAGGAGAGAATTGCCTCTCTTGATCTGCTGGTGAAGGATGGGTGCAGGTGGTCACTGTTTATGGGCATGGTAGCATGGACTCGCAGAATTAATTTTGCAGACTTCCCCCCCCCCCCCCCCCAACTTTTAAATATCAAATAAAAAGGGAGGTGGGATACTTAATGCTTGAGACTTGCAGATGATTAAAGAAAGTAACTAAAATAATTCCAAATAGCTCAATCTAAAGCTTGTGGTGAAGGGCTCCAGACAGAGCCCATGATGCTGAGTGACTAGAATGTTAAAATTTTGCTTAAAGTGCAGTTTTGATAAATAAAAGCTGAAGTACATTCAGTGATGAGAAAGAATTCATAGCAATGGTCTCTAATTTACCTATTGTCACTTAGTGGAAAAGTTCTTGGAATTTGCTGGGGCAGTTCTCTGTAAAACTTCAGCCTAATGTCTGGTGTGGCATCGGTAAACTCAGAAATAAGCAGTGTAGAATTGTGAAAAAAACCCACCCCAAACCGCTGTGGTGTTGGCTTGGAACCTGAGGGCCAAGAATGGGCGAGGTGAATCCTAGAGGTCCTGTTCAGCCCTGGTTTCTGTGATCCAGAACCTTAGAGACTGGACAGGATCTGCAGGAATTGCCTGATCTGTTCTCTCCCAAGGCACAATTAGCTGGGGCCTTTGCTGGCTGGGGCAGATCTTAACTCCTTCTCAAAGCCCCTTTTTCCCAGCACTTTCACAGCCTTCTCTGTGGTCTATTCCAGTGCTCCTCTGGCTGACTTTGAGGAGACTTTTCATAGTGTTTGAGTCATGTGGCTTTGGGTACAGCTTTCAGCCTTTTACTGCTATTCTCCTTGAAGCATGGTGACCAAACTGAATGTGGTAATTTACATGAAATCTTACCAAAATACTGAGTGAGACTGGTACTTGCTGGTTTTGTGGGGAGTTCTGTGCATTGACATCACTCTGAACTTTTTATTTTTAGTTTTCAACATCACAACACTGACGGTCACTTTGTGGTCTGCTTTAACCTCCACATCCCTTTACTAAACCACATTTTGGCCATCCCCTATGTGTGCAGTCAAGTGTTCTGGCCTAACTCTGCAGCTTTGCAGTTCTCCTTAGTCACACTCTTTAATATTTTTTTGTAACTTTTTTCCTGGTCTTTCAGAATCACTTTGAATTCTTCTCTTGTCCTCTGCTCTGTTTATTATCTGCATTTTCAGAAAACAAATAATTTATGTGTATATATATAAAATACTTTTGTGTATATATGCTTATATATTAAAAGAACAGCTGCAGTTATGTTCTGTGTTTCAGCCTCCAGCAACGTTAATCAAATCCAAAACAAAACCCACTCCAAACCAAAAACTGAGCACTGGACCCCACAATGACTTGCATATCATGTCTGGTAGATAGAATTAATGCTGCTGTAAATATGATTGAGTGTGTGTAGTGAATGAAATTGCAGAAAGCATATTCAGTTGATGTCCCTAGGCATACTAAATTTTGGATTGTTGGGAGTGCATTTAAAAAGGATGATATTTTAAGAGTCGGGGACTTTGAGAAACAAGTTAGCAAATTATTTCCTAAACAACAGAACTAGTGATGTATTTCTGCACATTTTTGTCTTTTGTCTGGAATGGCCCTGCTAGTGCTGCTACAGACAAGGAGCAGGGTGTCTTGAATACTAACTTTTCTTCAGATCAGGGTCAGTGTGTATTTATTTAATTGGGTTAAACGCTGTTGGTCACACAGACGTTGTTTCTGTAGGAAAACTCTCTGCAAGTAGCAATCTTACTTGTGAGAACACCATTTACTGTCACTTAGGAGAATATTTGCCTGCCTTTGTGGCAGACACATATGCTCCAGTTAAGATTCTAGGCCTGCAACAGCCTCAGAAGGGAGAGGTTATGTTCTATTAATTATGGGCCCATAGTCAAGTGGCATTTAATTGTTTGCTAGGACACGAATTTGACTCTGTTTTTTTGTTTATGGGGTCACTTGAGACAATGACTTCCTCCAGTTTCTCGCAATTGCAAAATATGGATTGAGGAGTTAAAAAAATATTTTTTACTGCTAATGGTGCATGCACTGGAAGTGCATTTGGATGTGCAAAATCTTGGCAGTGTAGCTTATTTTTGGGGCAGTAAGGAAATAGGTGATTTAGCACAAACACAGAACCACACTTTATTCTTGCATTACGGTTTTAAGAGAACTCTCAAAAACCCTGAAATACCATAATAATTGTTCCAATTTACACATTTATATTTATTTTATGCCTTCCTGTTTGATTTTTTGGGGTCTTTTTCCAGTCAGGTAAGTACTTACCAGCATTTGCGGTGCTTGTTTAGCTGTATGTGGAGATCAGGAAATATGCACTATGTGAGCAAAGTGCAATTCACATGCAAAGTTCAGGTTTAGTGAAGACTGCTAGAGTTAGAAGAAATAAAAATACACAGTAACACTTGTGATGTTTCAAAGTCTATGCTGTGGATTTAAAAGAAATTTGCGTACAGCATTATTTTTAAGAATTCACATACTTTGTGTTGGTCCCCACTTAATTTAAATTGCTCTGGCAGCTGTGTTCTGTGGGCAAGGAGGGAATGAAATACTGTTAACCTTTGCGAGCCAGAACACAAACAGCATTTAACTTGGGTGAGCATTTAACAGCTGAGGGTGTTTCAAACAGTGATGTTAATTTCTATTGCCTGTTTGAAGTAGACCCTTGCTTTTTGTTCTCAGTTTGGAAGCAAAACATGTTTGGAACTTGTTTGGACCTTTTGCAGCTGTGAAGAACCAAGTTTGTCGTGCAGGAGTTGAGCAGGATGACGTAATGAGATGATTGTGATCACTGTGTGTTACTGTATGTTATTTGGTTTCATATTGTATTTCATTTTTATTTTGGGTTTTATAATGGTTTGTTCTATACTCTCCTGTTCTCCTGGAAAATGTAATATCCCAAAGTTTGTCCCTGCCCATCCTCCTGGTCCCCTCGTGCGGGCCCTGTCTGTCATTCAGCTGTTCCACCCAGCTTCTGGAGAATTTGGGTAAAAGACACCAAATGATAGGGCAAGGGCTGAGAAGATCCCTCCCTTTATGTTCCCATTGGTTTCCTTGAATGTCCCTCCAACCCTGTTCCATTCCCACCTTATCCCTCATTGGGTGTTGGCTTGTCCCCTCCTTTAGCCCCTTCCCTGGATATAAGCCCAAGCAACATGAGGTCAGGCCTCTTGATTTGGCTTGGCTCTGGGGCAGGACAACAGGCAGGACAAGACTGAAAACAGCGTTGGTTTCGCCCCCAGATCAAGCTCTGACCCCTTCCTTTGCCGCTGATGGCATCTTGCTCTCTCATGCTAAGGGAAAGGTTCTTGGCCACCTCCCAGGTTTTTTGGACCCTAAGAAGTTCCTTCTGTTTGCCAGGGAGCTCCATAAGAGGCAAGCAACAACTGTGGCAGGGTGCTTGTGTTTGACCCTGTGTAAATGTGGTCACTGGCATGGATTTGTTTCATTTGGGGTCAATCAAGCAGGCGTGGATAGAATTGCATTCTGTGGATATTTATGTGATCCCTTGTTTGGGGCTATTGTTACTGTGACCTGGAAGGCACTCTACTGGATCTCTGTTCCAGTGTGTTCCCCAGGTAAGTCCTCTTGTCTTCAGACAGCAGAACGTTCCTGTGGGGCTCTCAGGGTGTTTGGATGGTGACACACCAACTCTTTGAAATTCAGGCATGACAGAAGGCCAACAACTGTGGATCCTTGCTCACATCCCCTGCACATTCCCAGCAGGATGGAGAATGTGGAGCAAAATGTGCCTAAACCCTCAGGGCCAAATTCTCTTGAGAGAGAATAGTTCTTTAGAATCTTGGCTTGCACATACCAGTGTGGGGTTAGCTGGTACATGGGGTGACCAGCCTGAAAGTTGGCATTGATGCCATTCAGGCAGGTGGGTAAGGAGCTGATTTCTGCTAAATACATATGGGCCATAAGATATGCTCAGCTTATTGGAAGCTCTTTGTTTTTGCTATGTTTTTAGTCTATAGTCAGTCCAGACAAAATATTTGGCCTACCAGGATATGTGAATCATTCTTCTTTATAAAGCATCATTTATTATCTGTGTTCTGAAAGTGTTTTGTATGAGGAAAACATTGAATGTACTCAGAAATTTTTATTGTTAACATGCGTTTTTACAGCTGTTGTATAAAAATCTTGTTTTGGTGAGATCAAAATATTATTTGTTTTAGCCTGTTAGAATCACAGGAAATATACAGGGTGGGAAACTTCTAAATGACTTGTCACTCCTTATCACCTGTAGGTGAGCAGTGGCATGCAGACTTAAATCTTAACAACTGGTTGGTTTTGGGAATAAAGAGAGAAGTCCTTTATGATTGATTATATTTAAGTGTTGAGTAGAAGAAAAGCTTTGGAGCTTCCTTAATCAGTACAAAAATATATGTACAGTACAAATCTGTTGTTAAGGATTGAGTGAACAAGTTGAAATAAATTTGTGTTGATTTTTTTGTCCTTTTAGTCTTGTTTTAAATGAAACTAAACCTGTTTTTAAAATAAACTAATACATGTGAGGAGGGTGCTATCTAAAATTGTGTGGGGACTTTCAGTGAGTATCTCAGTACCCAAATGTCTGTCACAGCTGCTATGAAGTGGAGGGAAAAATAATGTAGTAGAGAGTTGAGGTGACCTTCCAGTCACAAAATTTTGTAGGTTTTGAACAAATTTTATATCAAGTATGATGCAAGGAAGTTTGCTGACATGTGATATATATGAATGATACCTGCCGGGCGCAAGAGCATGTACAGATCCATGTTCCAGTTCCTCTCATTAAAGGACTCTAGCTCTGTAACTGCTTAAAGGCAGGAAGCATTATTGAAAAATAGTATTTAAAACAACAAAAAGAAATGGAAAAGGACAGTGGAAGAGGAACTGTGAGATTACAAACAGTGTCATTTAGAGATAAAGTGTGCCATGTACAAGAGGAAGAATCCTGTGGTAGTGGAAGGAGAACAGGGACTTGGAAGTTGAGGCGGCTTCCTATTACAGAGGATTGGAAAGTAGATCAGGAGGAAGTGAATTGCAGAGCTAACATCTTGCATGTTGAGATTTACTAAGTAATATTTACAGGTTGGGTTGAGATGTGGATACCTTGAGCAAGCTCTGGAACAGGAATTTGCAGTGATGTGTGATACGGAACTACAAATAAAGACAGGATTTAAGGCTAAAGTGAGGGAGTTGGAGAAATGAGTTGCATGTTATCTCTGCAGCGCTATTGCTGCGTGGGCCATGAGATAAGGAATCCTTATGAGGAGGATTCCTTCTTTACACATTTCAGATTTGAGGAGGATTGTTTTGATCTAAGGCAGATGAAAGAGAGATATGTGTGAATATACAGCTTTAGAAAGAAAGAAGTGAAGACAGAAGGGATTTATCTGTCTCCGCTGCCTGAATTATGTTGTTCACAGGCCCTTGGTTGAAAATTTCAGATGAGCTGGCTTAGTCTTATATTGCAAGAATATCTTGAACTTACCAAGATGTTAACTTTTAACACAGTTGGAAAATAGTAACCAAAAGTAATTTAAATTTTTGGAGGTCATGATAATTTCCCTAGCTCTAGAGTGACAGTGTAAAACAGCATTAAGTTACACTTACGTTGCAATTTAGCAGGAAACATGGATCTTTCATTTACTATCTGGGTCAAGTATGTATTTCCTTTGATTCCAAGCAAGTCCATTTTACTAAAAAAATCAATGTGTTTTTTTTGCTATTTTGGGAATATTTATTTATTGATCAACTCCCTAACCTCAAAATGCTTTTAGAAGTGATGATTGTTTTGCTTAAAAGTGTGTCACTCTAACTTTAAATGAATTACACTCTGCTGTTTATGTGGAGTGTCTTTCTGGTATTGAAAACATCAACCCACACTACATCTAAATTTACAGTAGGCTTAGAGCTTTGGTAACCTTCACCTTAAAAATTTCAGAAAGTTCATTGCCTTCTGTATAAAATATGTTATTTATGAAGTCTTTTCCACATACTTGAAAGCAAGATGCATACTGTAATGCATGCTTACTTTGGCTTCTAGAAGGGACTGGTTTTTTTGCTGTATCTTTTACACAAATGTGATTTTTCCTTAATTTTACTTTGATCCTTCATGTGCACTTTTGATGACCAAAGAAGTAACAGATCCTCCTTGTCTTGATTTGAAAGACAGGTATCTGCTAGGGAGGGGCAGGGCCTCTCTAGGGATGGGGAAAGTCCAATCCCCTCCCTCCAAGTTAATATAATTTAGAAGATTAAAGAGGTAGGGCTATGTGCGGAAAGGGAATAACAGTCTTTAGTAGTAAGTATAACAAGGCAAACAAAACAACAACTACAGCATTAATAATAAACAGAACCAGGACCTCGAGGGGCTTTGTTTCACAAAGCCCGGGGCAGTCTGATCCCATGGACCCTGAGAGCACAAAGCTGGAGCGGTGGAAAGTCCGGGCTGGTGGCTGGAATGGCAGGATGTCCCCAACAGGCAGGGGAATGTCCCGGCAAAGTGAGCAGTGCTGAAGAAGCTGCGACAGCCGGACAGGGCTGGCCCAGCTCCTGCAGGGCAGGCAAAGGAGCTCAGAATTCCTGGGCACACGAGCGGAGGATGGTAGATTTCCCAGGACTGGACTTTCCTCCTACAGCAAGCAGCAGCCTGGCCATCCTCTCCCATGCTGAGAGCAAGAACCCCCAGCTGCCCCAGCCCTGTCCTTTTCCGTCCCCCAAAACTCAGTGTGATCTTTCCCCTCCCGAGTCAGCCACGTCTTTTGTATTGGTCCGGCACCCTCTAAGCACCAGTACTTAGTCTCTTAGCAATTTATGGGGAAAAATTATGTAGGAAAAAAAAAAAGAAAAAAGGAACAAACCTAACCCCCAACATTATTCACCCTGAACTTTTTCCCATACCAACATATTACGTTAAATTTAAACCTTTAAATTATATACGTATATACATGCGGATATGGATACAGACACAGTCACAGTGTTCACTGTAAAACAAGGTCCCCTTGAGGTATGCAGCGGGTCTCTCCATCCTTTTGCATCACCCACCATGTGCAACCAGGTCCATGAGCGAAAACCCACCCCTCACGTGGGATTGTCTTTGCTGGAGGCAGAATTAATCCAGACAGTTTTTCCCAGCATTCCTCTCATGTGTACCACTGGAACCTTATCTCCATCTCTTGTTCTTAGGGGCTCACATTGGGCAGGGCCTGCTTGGTTGGTGGAACCTCGAGTGTTCACTAACCAGGTGGCCTTTGCTAAATTAATCTCACAGTTGAAAGTCCCTCCACCCAGTGCCTTCAAAGTGGTTTTAAGCAGACCATTGCACTGTTCAACTTTCCTGGCAGCTGGTGCATGATAAGGAATATGGTACGCCCACTCAATGCCATGTTCTCTAGCCCAGGTGTTTATAAGGTTGTTCTTGAAATGAGTCCCATTGTCAGACTCAATCCTCTCAGGGCTGCCATGCCTCCACAGGATTTGCTTTTCAAGGCGCAGGATGGTGTTCTGGGCAGAAGTGTGTGGCACAGGGTAAGTCTCCAGTGGTCAGCCATAGCTTCCACCATGGTCAGCACATAGCGCTTGCCTCGGCGGGTTTGGGGAAGGGTGATGTAGTCAATCTGCCAGGCCTCCCCATACTTATACTTGGACCATCGCCCGCCATACCATAGGGGCTTCACCCCTTTGGCCTGCTTGATTGCAGCACACATCTCACAGTCATGGATAACCTGAGAAATACTGTCCATGGTTAGATCCTCCCCTTGTTCTCGTGCCCACTTATAGGTGGCATCTCTGCCCTGATGACCTGAGATATCATGGGCCCATCAAAGCTAGGAACAACACTCTCTTGTGTTGCCAATCTAAGTCTATCTTTGATACCTCTCTCTTCGCATGCTTGATCTACCTGCTCGTTGTTCTAGGTGCTCCTCATTAGCCTGATTCTTGGGGACATAGGCATCTTACATGATGGACTTTGACAGGTAGCTTCTCTACCTGAGTGAGCATGTCCTTCCACTCATCTGCAGCCCAGATTGCCTTTCCCCTACGCTGCCAGTTGGCCTTTTTCCACCATTCCAGCCAACCCCACAGAGCATTGGCTACCATCCACGAATCAGTGTAGAGGTAGAGCTTTGGCCACTTCTCTCTTTCAGCAATGTCCGGGGCCAGTTGAACAGCTTTGAGTTCAGCAAGTTGGCTTGACCCACCTTCTCCTTCAGTGGGTTGTGCAACCTGTCATGTGGGGCTCCATACTGCTGCTTTTCCACTTCAAGTTCATCCCTACGATGCGGCAGGAACTGTCAGTGAAAAGAGCATAGCATGTTTCTTCTGCTGGTAGTTGGTTGTATGGTGGAACTTCTTCAGCACATGGCACTTGCTCCTGTTCCTCTTCATCCATGAGACCAAAGTTTTTCACCTTCTGGCCAGTTTGTAATTATCTCAAAAATCCCAGGGCGATTCGGGTTTCCAATGCGGGCGCACTGAGTGATGAGGGCAATCCATTTGCTCCATGTGGCGTTGGTGGTGTGATGGGTGGAGGGAACCTTTCCTTTAAACATCCACCCCAGCACCGGTAGTTGAGGTGCCAGCAGGAGTTGTGCTTCTGGGCCAGTCACCTCCAAGGCAGCTTGAACTCCTTTATAGGCGGCCAAGATTTCCTTCTCTGTTGAACTGTATTTGGCTTCGGATCCTCTGTAACTTTGGCTCCAGAATTCCAGTGGTTGGCCCCAAGTCTCCCCAGGCACCTTCTGCCAAAGGGTCCAGGACAGGCCATTGTTCCTGGCTGCTGAGTAGAGCACGTTCTTCACATCTGGTCCCGTCCTCACTGGGCCAAGGGCTACCGCATGAGCGATCTCCTGCTTGATCTGGGCAAAGGCTTGTTGCTGTTCAGGGCCCCAGTGGAAATCATTCTTCTTGTGGGTGACCAGGCAGAGAGGGCTCACAATCTGGCTGTACTCAGGAATGTGCATCCTCCAGAAATCTATGGTGCCTAGGAAAGCTTGTGTTTCCTTCTTGCTGGTTGGTGGGGACATTGCAGTGATCTTATTGATGACCTCAGTGGGAATCTGACTCCATCCATCTTGCCACTTTACTCCCAGGAACTGGATCTCTCGGGCAGGTCCCTTGACTTTGCTCTTCTTGATGGCAAAACTGGCTTCCAGGAGGGTCTGGATGATCTTCTCTCCTTTCTCAAACACTTCCATTGCCGTGTTCCCCCACACAATGATGTCATCGATATACTGTAGGTGCTCCAGAGCCTCACCCTTCTCCAAGTGCAGCCTGGATCAGTTCCAATGGCAGATGGTGGGGGTGTGTTTCCATTCCTGGGGCAGTCGGTTCCAGGTGTACTGCACGCCCCTTCAGGTGAAAGCAAACTGAGGCCTGCATTCTGCAGCCAGAGGAATGGAGAAAATGCATTAGCAATGTCAATTGTGGTGTATACCATTTTGCTGCCTTGGACTCCAGCTCGTACTGGAGTTTTCAGCATGTCCGGCACAGCAGCGCTCAATGGTGGAGTCACTTCATTAAAGGCACGATAGTCCACAGTCAATCTCCACTCTCCGTTGGACTTGTGCATAGGCCAGATGGGGGCTGTTGAAGGGTGAGTGGGTTTTGCTGACCACCCCTTGGCTCTCCAGCTCACGGATCATCTTGTGGATGGGGAAACACGGCATTCCTCGATTTGTCCGATATTGTTGGCGGTGCACCACTGAGGTGGCAACTGGGTACTTGTTGCTCTTCTACCTTCAGGGAATCCTACTGCAGATGGGTTCTCTGACAGTCCAGCCCAAAGTGTTCAATTCTTATGATGCCCTCCGCCTCCACAGCAGCTATTTCCAAAAGCCCCACCTGAGTCCCTTAGGGTCTTTGTAATAGGCCATTCCGGAGGAAGTCTATGCCTGAAATACATGGGGCCCCTGAGCCAGTCACAATTGGATGTTTTCTGCCACTCCTTCCCCGGTCAGGCTCACCTCGGCTTCCAACAGAGTCCAATTCCTGTGATCCCCCCGTCACCCCAGCAATGGAAATAGGTTCTGTCCCCACATATTCCGATGGTATCAGTGTACACTGCGAACCAGTATCAACTAAAGCTTCATATTTCTGTGGCTCTGATGTGCCAGGCCATCGGATCCACACCGTCCAATAGACCCGGTTTTCCCGTGCCTCTTCCTGGCTAAAGGCAGGGCCCCTCTAGCGCTGGTCATTATTCCCTTCCTGGGCATACATGGTAGAGGGTTCCTTCACAGGGATCTGACATATCATCCTCACTTCTGTAATACCTGGGAGCTTGGTCATGGCATGCTGAGGCTACTTTCATCTTAGTGGAACCCCCCTCGGTTAGTGTTTCTCTCCTTGAGCTCACGCACCCCATAGCTGCCAGGGCAGAAGTGGGTTTCCCATGCCACCTTCCCATGTCTTCCCCATGGTCACTCAGAAAGAACCACAGGTCAGCTCATGGGGTGTACCCTCTCTCTCTAGCTGGGGGCTGTTGAGCTCTGGACTCTGGGCCTGTAACTCACATCAGTGCCACATGGGAACTGTTCCTCCTCATCTCCTCCCCCATCTCCTCCCTCATCTCCCTCATCTCCTCTCTGAGTTCCTTAACCACAGCAAAGACCTGAGCCTGCATTGGGCCACTGATCATACTTGTAATTTCTGAGCTCGTTGGCTGCAGAACCCACTGTCTCTCGGTTGTTATCAGGATGAATTGTTGCAATGTATGTGGCGATATTGAGATGGTCCTAGGGTTGCCAGATTCCACAGCATCTGCCCTGTGCACCTGACTTTGTCGAGGTCATTATCATGCTGTCCACCGCTCCCAAAGAGTACTTCCAATACTGCCACTTCTCTCAGCTGTTGGATCCCTTCCTCAAGGGTCTTCCAGCGCATTCTATGATGGTGCTCCTGCATTCTGTCTCTGTGGACAAACCTCTCCCGTACACTCATTAAAAGCCACTCCCAGAGAGAAAGAGACCCTGGCTCCTTACCTGATTCACACCTGAATCCTGGGTCAGGGGTCCCAAATTCCTTGCCTCACCACTATGTAGCTGCACACCTACACCTATAAGGTCCCAGACCCAAAAGTAACCAGGTTGTATAAGCCTCACGTCTCCGTCATGCAAGATATTTTTGCAGATTACAGAGACTTTCATACACAGGGACTCAGTGATGATCTCAACCTCTGGCTCCCCTGTGGGTTGTGAGGGCCCTGCCTGAGTGCTCTGATTTCACCTTATACTTCGTTGTTTCCACAGGGGCAACTGCTGCTGGCTGTGACTGCCCCTGTAGTTGTAACCTGGGTGGTTGTAACGTCTGTGGGTTCCATTGCTGCACCATCAGACTCTCCCTCAGTAGGGTAGGGGGAGGGTTTCCCACCCACTGGGGCTAATGAGGCCACCACTGGGGAAATGTGCTCCTTCAGCATCTTGCCCATCTCCTTCACCAGAATCCCCACCCAATCCAGGTGGTTCATTTCTTAGGTGGGCTGCAGGGCAGGGTCAGGCGGTGGGCCAGCATCCCTATTCTGTGGGGCAGTGTCAGGCTCCATGACAGTATTCTCCATCTGGGGCAACTGTCTGTGCAGTGATCCAATTCAACCTCACCTTATCTCTGAAAGCTAAATAAGCTAGGATTATCAGCAACACTTGATTAGTATCTAGAGGAAATTGAAACCCTTCAAAAGCTGGTGAGGTAGGCACAAAGAACTGGTTGAAGGGCTGGAAGAAAACTTCACCTACTGTCATTTTCTCACAGAAAGTACCATTCTTAAAGTAACCCCAAAAACAAGCACTTAGTGTGTGATATTCGTGTATCCATGTGCCCACCTTCCAGAGAAAGTTAAAGATCCATGAATCCCTCACCTTATCAACCCATAAAACAAACTGGGTAACAGCCACAGTAGCCTTAGTTATAGGGCCCATGTTTAGATAAGGGCCTGCAAATGGAAGAAATACAGCTGCAAACACATGCCATCTGTACCAGGGTAAGTTAGACCACATGATGCTACTTAATGAGGTTTCTATATCCACTACACAAGCAATTAGGTCACTCAAGAACTGTTATTCCTTTTTCCCTCAATGCCCTACACTTGGGTGCCAAAATCTGTCTTGGTTTGAAAGACAGGTATCTGTTAGGGAGGGGAGGGGCGGGGCCTCTCTAGGGATGGGGAATTCCAATCCCCTCCCTCCAAGTTAATATAATTTAGAAGATTAAAGTGGCAGGCTATGGGAAAAGGAGTAACAGTTCTTTACTAGTAAGTATAACAAGGCAAACAAACAACAACTACAGCATTAATAATAAACAGAACCAGGAGCTTTGAGGGGCTTTGTTTCACAAAGCCGGGGGCAGTCTGATCCCTTGGGACCCCGAGAGCACCAAGCTGGAACGGTGGAAACTCCTGGGCTGGTGGCTGGAATGGCAGGATGTCCCTGGCAGGTGGGGGAATGTCCCAGCAAAGTGAGCAGTGCTGAAGAAGCTGCGACAGCCGGACAGGGCTGGCCCAGCTCCTGCAGGGCAGGCAAAGGAGCTCAGAATTCCTGGGCACACGAGCGGAGGATGGTAGATTTCCCAGGACTGGACTTTCCTCCTACAGCAAGCAGCAGCCTGGCCATCCTCTCCCATGCTGAGGGCAAGAACCCCCAGCTCCCCCAGCCCTGTCCTTTTCCATCCCCCAAAACTCAGTGTGATCTTTCCCCTCCCGAGTCAGCCACGTCTTTTGTATTGGTCCAGCACCCTCTAAGCACCAGTACTTAGTCTCTTAGCAATTTATGGGGAAAAATTCCATAGGAAAAAAAAAAAAAGAAAAAAAGGAACAAACCTAACCCTCAACACTCCTTTACAAATTGTTTTGAATACTTTACTGTGCGTACCAAAGCATCACTTTGAAACTCTGAAAAATTAGTGTAATGAAACAGCTGAGTTCCAAACGTGTCAGAGTTGAGCTTGCGAATAAACATTCTGCGTTTTAAGCTGCTCAGTGCAAAAACAGTCTTTTTGAACATGAAATATATGATTACTGTGTGTGAGAAGATGCAAAGCACTTTTATTTGATATAAACACTGTCATAATGCTCTGTGTTCTACTTTACTCCAGTGTTTATGATAACACTTTGTATTACTTGGTAAGGAGGCATAAAGAGCTTCTAAAGAACATCACAAAATAGTCCAAATTATCTCAAGGATAAAACTAATTAAAAACCAGACAAAAGCCTTTGCCTTTTCAGTCATTAACCAGACATGAAGCCCAAATCCTCAAGCTGAGGGAAAGAATACTCTGTCACAACAGACCTTGTTATTCTGATATGGAGGGTCTGTAGAGCTTGTGAGCACAGTCCAAAGCAACTCCTGCCCTGTCAGTGGGATAGGACAGAGGAACAGCTGAAGGAGTATGTTATGGAGGATATGACTGCAGAAGGTCTCCACTGTGAGTGTTGCCATGAGGGGATACAGTTTGCCTGCAGAAGGGTCTGCAGAAATACCTGGAAAATAGTGAGTAAAACTCTGATCAGTTCACTCTCTGCCTGTAAACATGCAGCTCTGGGGTAGTAGATATACATGGGATTGCTGTGCAGTGCGAAAGAGAGTGTGTAGAAATTCCAGGTGTGCCTTGTGTGTTTAGTGAGGATATTCCCGTGCAGGGGGAGGTTGCTGTGACTGTTGAGAATTGCTCTGGTAGACTTGCTCTACATCTCATCTCCTTCTGAAAGTAATGTGGGTTCAACTTGGGTATTCATGCTGCTGAAATACAGAATTCATTCTATGTCCATTATTTATTTCTGTAGGCCTGCCTTGTTAGGTCTTGCAACACTGAACTGATGTTTGTCTTGGTGGGGAACATTAGAGGGAGTGGCTTTGGCCACTTCAGTTTAAACTGAAGGTCATAATTAAGTTTTTTCAATAGTTGTTCTGTTTGGTTATGTTCTAGTTTGAGTCATGAAGGAGTTGCCTTTTTTTACTGATTCTGATGGACGCAATAGAGTTGGGATCTGGTAGGATTAGTAAGGCAAGAAAAATTCTTGTTGGAGGTATATCCAGGAATGGGATTTTTTAAAATTATTTTTTTTTAAATCCCCTAGAAGAGAAAGAGCTCTCAAAAATAAGTCAGGATCCAGACATGAAGTGTAGGAGAAGGGAATACAGGTGACCTTGCCCTTGATAAGTAACAGCTATGTTAATTACCCAATACAGCCTTGCCCCTTTGTGAGTAACAGCTGTATCCAATAAGGGTGAGTGTGATAAAAGGGAGGGGGTTAGGTAGTTAGAAAGATAATGAAGGAGGAGGAACCTTGAAGAAGGATCCTGGGGAGAGAATCACTGCTGTGAGGTCAGTCTGAGGCTGCAGTTAGAGCCCCTTGTTGGAACCTGCAGTCACAGTCTAGCTAGGTAAGAGCCTGCATTCTGCAAACTGATACATGCAGTCATTGTTCAGCAGGAAATAACCAGCAGTCAAGAAGCTGCAGGGAAAACCTACAGCAGGAGGTTGCAGCCAGAATCAGTGAATAGTTGGAGTCAGGATGGCTGAGCTGTAAAGAGGAATAAACCACGACCCTTTCATGCTGTGATAAGCAAGAAGTCTGTGTCTGGGCTCATTTTTACCCTCTAACAAGAGGGCTGCTGCAACAATTTAGCTCAAGTTTTATTTATTTAATTAATTGAGAGTAGTTATCCTAGTTCATAACTTCCTTTCCATTTTCTGTAGCAAGTAATGTTGCTTCATCAGAAAAATGGGGATTTTGCTGTTTTAGTTCCAAAGCATGCATTCTAAATTTTCTCTTAGTGCAAACATTATGGGAATTTTTTTTTCAGATTTTGAAAGTCAGATTTTAACTTTGGAAGTACTGAAGTTTGAGACTCCATCTCCAGCAAGTTCTTTTCTCCTCTGTTTTTCCTTTGAAATCAACTTAACAAGAACGTCCATGGGGCTAAATAAATAACAACAGGTAAAAAATCCAGGATAAGGGTAACAGGATGATGTGTGTGAATCTTGCAGCTCCTTTTTACACATTTCTATTAAAATAAGTAGTCATTAAATAATACAAGTCCTCAGAGGCCTCATCTGTGTGAGATGTGTATACAGCATTTGAAAGTCATGGTGATGCCAAAGAGTATAGGAAGTTCTATGAAAAATTGACACCATTTACTGTGTAATAGGGCAAAAAATACTGTAAAGCCAGGGATACGGTTTCATGACTGCTGAGTTTTCAATGTATTATCATTTGATACTTCTGAAAAGCAGCTTTTTAGCAGCTGCTGATAAATTATTTTTGTATGACTGTTCTGCTAAAACAAGAGAATAGCAAGATTATGGATGTTCAGTAGTAAAGGTCTGTATCTTCTCTAACTGCAGGTTTTCTCTGTAATTGTCAAAATACTTTTATTCTTGTTAGAAAGCATTAAATAATTTCCCTCTGCTGCTTGAACAAAAGTCAACCCCAAAAGCCAGCCCTGATAAGCTACACAAAACCAAAGGAGACCCTGAATGTAAACAAGTACACAAATACCATCACAGAAAATCAACCAAACAAAACCCCACTGTCTTGGGTTATGTAACAACAACAAAAAAGTGTATTCTATTTCATTTGTTAAAAGCTCTTAAGGAGATGTTTTTTCCCTATCTCTTGTGACTCCAGGGGGGAGGGGGGCAGATAATGATGATGGCCCAGCCATTAAAACCAGGTGGGGCAGTGTTTCTTATCTCTTTCACCACCCCTCCATCCTCCAGGGGACATCTTCTGATAATGGGCCATTAGGGCTCACCAATAACATGATGCATTACATCATCCCATTGTGAGATTCTCCACCCAGTAACGGGGGAGCCAACCATTCCTATCTAGATAAAAACTGAGACTCAAGAACACCAAGTATCCGGTTTTTCCACTGGATGCTTGGAAGAAGACCGGACCCATCTTGCCACCACTGGATTTTCATCAGGATCATCTCTACTCCACAGAACCACATCTGTTTCTCCAGGAGGACTTATTTGGACTGCTTCCAACACCCTGACCAAGAGGGTGTCAGGTTATATCCCTGACTCTGTCAGGTTTTTCCTGAATTTTTGCTTGCTTGCTTGTTTTTTTTGTACTACTGCACTTGTAATTTTAATATTCCTAGTAAAAAACTGTTACTCCTATTCCCATATCTTTGCCTGAAAGCCCCTAATTGCAAAATTATAATAATTTAGAGAGAAGGGTGTTCCGTTCTCCATTTCAAGGGAAGCTATAGCTTTCCCTAGCAGACAGCTGTCTTTCAAAAACCAAGACACCCACAAAGCACCACCACAAAAAACCTGCTCAAAACAAAACCAAGAAAACCCCTCAAACCCCAGGAAATAACTTCTTTCATTTTTTGCATGTTTTCTATAGAAGTTTGGGGCCTTCAGACTCACAAGGGGATTCTGTCATTTCATTTGTTGAAGTAATGGGTAGAAATAGGTTTGATATGTGTTCAGCCACTTAAAGAGGGAAATGCATTGAAAGCATGAAGATGAAAAGGTAACACCTGTTTTTGCTGCATAGGAAGGTTTTTACCTCTGTGTCAGGGAAGCCTTTTTGCTAAATATTGTACTGTGTTTGGGCAGTGACATGCAGAGCATTTTCTCATATTGAAATTCTCTTCTGCAAGCTGAGTCATAGAAGCGTGTGCCTCATTTGGTAATCTCTACTCTGCATGTAAATTGAAATAGTTTCTGTGTTTCTAGGATGAGGGAAGGAGGAAGGCAGTAGAGACTGTATATATGTGTGTATATATATAAGTTTTGTGTGTGTATGAGCTGCCTCTTAGGGAGTGTTTTGGATATTTTCCTGTCTTATGTTATTGTACCTCTGAATTTAAATCTTTCTCACATCTGTTAATTTCAAGTTAATGTGTTTTATGATTGTATTGTGCGTAAGTAGGGCGCAACCGAAAACCTGGCTGGAATACATGGAAAATTACTTCAGTTTAAAGACAAATGATTGCTTTAAAAGTGAATATTTGTGCTGCCATATTAATTGTGCTTTCATCATAGTAATTGATATGGTGTGACCTAGTAAGTCTGTCAGGGGCCACCTTACTTGCTATCCACAGCGCTTTTAGAATTTAAAGAAAAAATTCTGAAGTCATTGGTGGATTTTTTTCCTTTCTTACATTCTTTCACAGTGCATGATAAAGTAACAAATGAGGAAAAAAAATCTAGCACTTTTTTTCCTGATTAGTTTTAATGCTGCTTTTATTCAGTGCCATACCAGTTAGAGATACAGACCTGACAAACAGGTCTGAAATTGTAACTCAGACTTTCCAGTTGCAGTGCTATAATAGTTACTCTCATCGTGGGGGCTACAGGGAAGTAAAATGATGAGTAATGAGATGGACTGGGAAAGATTTCCTTGCTGAAGTTGAGGCTGGGGTTAAGTTGGATGCCAAGAGAAGTGGAAAATAGAGATTTGTAGGTGCTGTGTGCCTGGGGGAGCAGGGTGAGTAGGAGCTGTGCTGTTACCCTTAATAACCAAATCAAGTGGATGTTGTACTTTCAGGCAGTTCTTTCTGTTTTATTAGTATCGATACTCTTCAGACTCTTCTTTCATTCTGTCAGAGAGGTTGTTTTTCTCCTTAAGTCTCTATGGAGACTATGTAGTTGAAGTTAGGAGAGGTTATGTACACACAGTGTTGTCTTGTCATCCATAACTTCTCAGTTCTCTAAACTAATCTCAAGCATTTAAGTGTGTGATGGCTCAATTGCAGTCCTGTGCATAAGAAAGGGCATGCGAGAAAGGAGAAGGCTGTTTGTCTCAGACTGTTTTTCTGCCATGCTCATTTTTTGGTGTCAGGCTTCTGACGCCAAACGCTGGTTGGATTAGTAAAAAAGCTTGCAGTTTATTAATTCAGAGAGCAGCTCTCATACATATTTCAATTATTTGGCATACTAAGCCAGAAGATATGATAAGGAAATTTCAAAGTGCTGGTGCTTTGACTAGTAATAGAGTGATAGAACTTTTTACTTTGGCAAACAGATTGTTTGCAAGATGGAGTTTCTGGTTTTACTGATGATCTTTATCACGTTCATTACCTGTTAATTCTTTGTTGTTGTGGTCCAGGCTTATGTGCTAAAATGTCTTTTATACAAGAGCCAGCAGAAACAATTTTCAGTGAGTGTATTGTATGTAATATTTAGTATTATATGTCGTATTTCCTGAATTTGGAGTCATAAGTTTACAATCATTTATTTCAAAAATAGGACACTAAAATACATATTTCTAAAATATATGCTGTGTATGGATGTGGTTTTGGGTAGTGTCTGAAAATCATTCTGAACAAACTAATAGACTGTAGTAATTTATTTTTTTTTCCTTTCATGGTGTCTGTATCAGGTGTTCCAGTGAAAGAGATGTAGTTGGTGCAATTTGTTGCTTTGTGCAGGGTTTTTTTCTCCTCCCCCAATCCTCCTAGCAGCCACCGGTTTTGTAGGGGCAGCTTGGAAAAGCAAGGAAGAGATAAACCTGAAAGTGTAGGGCATTTTCCTTACATGGTAAAAATAATTTCTTTCATGAATAAAGCAGTTAAACAAGATCTTGCAGGTCCAGTGAAGAGGAATTCAGGGTTGTTGATGATGATGATTATGGAATTATAAAGCTGGAAGCTTTCACATTACATCAGAAGGAAATGTGACAAAGACCCTGGTTGTCAGTGGATTCACTAACTTAAAGAGGAGAGATTTTACATTCGCTGCTACTGCTGATGTGTTTGTAGGTCAGTGCTAGAAGAGTTTTGTACTTACTTTGTCAGATTAAGGAGCGCAGGGGGCTGGAATTGTGTTGATGCACAGTATTTTAGCTGGTGGATCGTTGCTGAAAGAAGCTCTTGTGCTGCCTTGCTGTTCTGGCAGTTCTCAGCTCCTGTAAGAGCCACTTGAAGGGCAAATCTAGGAACTGCCTTTGGGCTTTTTGAGCAGAGCACCAAGGATGGTTTTATTTCTACCAGGCAAAGGGTAGAGGAAGTGGAAAGGTGGTTCATAACTTCCACTTGCCTCTGGTCTTGTGCTGCTGCTCTGGGGCTCTGGGCCAAGCATACATAATGTGGAAGACGTGCTAGCAAACCACATCATTTGAAGATAGAGAATATATGCAATTTGCAACAATTTGTACAGATTGTGGAGGTGGTTGTGTTTAATATGTAGCTTAGGAACAAAGTTATGTTACAGACTTGTTTAACTGTGTGAGTATTTTGTAATAATGGGCAGTTTGCATCTCAGTAGTCTTAAAAAAAAACCCCAAAAGTCAGAATACTTGCAGACATGTTAGTCTCGTATGACAGGCTCTTCATTCTTCAGGAGTTGAAATCTTGCTTGTCATTTCCCCAACTAGAAAGTAGTATCTCCCTTGTACGACCCCAAAGGCTTTGTGCATTTGACAGAATGTGAAAGGTATTTCTTAAAGTAAATAATTCTGTGCTCAGAGAAAGTTTACTTCCACTGTTCAAACGTTTAAGCTTGACTGAGGAATAAAATAAGATTTTAGTATGATTGTAGTTAACACGGGTTTTGTCATTTGGTTGTTCTGTACATCTCACATGCAGGACTGAGATGGTTACTAGTGGAATGTTATTTTCAGTATATCAGGATCTAATTTTGCCTTTATTCATTATAATAATTTGTGTCCTTTGAAGCCAGTTTTAAGTGTGTCCTGTGTTTGGTATGCTAAGCCACAGCATTAAATGTTCTCCAGAACATAATTAAATGATTGGAAGTTATTTCTACTAAGGGAAACAAAACATCTACCGTTCATCAAGAAATAAACATTATAGGAATTCAAGCCAAATAGGATAAATAGCCACAGGCTATTCTTTTTTAAATGTCTAGGTCAAATGCCTAAGCTTTAATCATGAAGCTTGCTGGTATGTATGGAGATGTTTACAGTTATTTCTGTGTTTTTCTCTTCAGACGACTTAAGCTTGAAGGGGTTTTTTTTACTGTTACTGAAAACAATAAAAACTCCATGTTGGTATGCATTGGTTTAAATGTATAGCATATTATGTAATAACCCGGCTTTTATGGTTTGTTTTCTTGCTTTTGTGAAAGGCGGGGTGTGATGTAAAATATTCTGATGCTTTACTCATGCAGAACAACTCCAGAAGGCCTACTGAAATTGAATCTATTGCAGTTACTGTGCAAAGTGGAATTGATCTAGTAGAGTAATCCTTGAGGTAGTCTATCAGAATCCATGAAGTTGCTAAAAGAAAATAAAAAAATTCTGTATTTAAGGTAATAAGGAGTAATTGCATCGCCTCTAAAAATGGGTAGCATGAGAAATTTAAAATAATAAATTAAAACTTAAAATTATTGGTAGTTAAGTCCATTCCTTTTTTTGTGAACTGAAAAGTGGAAAGTTTCATTTCTTAAGGTAATGTTTACTTTTAAGCCTATGCCAACCTTCCTCTGCAGTGTGCATTGTCTACTTCAAAGCAGCATTAGATCATTCATTCTTTCATTAATGAATCACTAGAATTATTTGTTCAACAATGAATCACAAAGCAGGTTTGAATGAAGCTTATCGAGGAGTGTATTATTACCAAATTTGCATCACAAGTGCTGCAGCATATATTTCATTTGCGTTCATTGACTTAGTGATCCTGTTTTTCCTTGCTACTCCGTTCTTCCCACCCTGCATCATTTATCTCATTTCTGAAAGAACAGCTGAAATTCAAACTTAATGCCTTGATATTGTTTAATTTTGTTTTCTATTGCTTTTACGTGATAATTTGCCACCCCATCACTTCTGTAGATAGGAATCTGTCCTGGCTATAAAGTGCATAATTTACTAACAGTATTTCTTACAAGTAAGGTTAGAGGTAGAAATGATTACACTGAGATTATCTGGGTAGATGTCCAGAAATCTATAAAATGCAGAATTATACAGCATGAAATTAGCCAAGAATGTAGACACTATTTTTCTGACTCATGTTAAAGAAAATATGAAGTGCTACTGCCTGGAAGCAGTCTACACTTCTGTGTAGTCTGTGGAAGTGTGTTATTTAAGTTCAATTATTATTCAGGGTAGTTTCTAATACTGCCCTTTTTTTGGTATATTGGTCAGTTTTCATCTGTGTCAGATATGAGTTACAGGTGTGTTTTGACTTTCAGTAAATTCTGTGTTATCTTCAAGAGCTTTCTTCTGTTCTTCAGGCTTGCAGTTGTGTCCCCCGTTGTAACAGTGTCACAGGTGGCATTAACAAGAGATCACATATCTGAGAAAATAACCGTCTGACCATGTTGGTCCAGTCACTAAATCCCCATAAAATGTTTGTCCAGTCAGTTGAGCACCTCTGGCTGTTTCTGATGTACTTGATTCTTGATAGAAGAAATTGGCTAAGTGGAGTAGTGATTGTGGGGGCATGACCTGGAAGGTCATGTTGAGTTTCATTTGTCCTGTTTCATTTTGTATGGCTCATAATGCCCTGGTAGTTGGCTGGAGGATGTTCTTGGTGGAGTAGTGGGGATTTAGTGCTAATAACGCATTCAGAAGAACTGGAAAATCTTTATTTGCTTTGGTATTTTGTTGAGTTTGTTCTAGATTTTGTGTGATTGTTTGATGGTTTTTCCTTTCAGAAGTGGGAAAATATTAAAAGTCAAAAAAAACCAGAAAAGATTCAACACAATGTAGAATTTATGGGTGAACAAAAAGCCAAGTGTATATATATTATATTAATAGGCATTCAGTTTGGTTTACTGTGTGCAATATTTGAGTTTGTGACTGAAATGGCATTTTTTTCCCTGAAAACCTATGAGCTAAATGATGTGCAATCAGATTGTGTATCTTTTTCCCATGCTCATACCCTTCCTTTTGTTTCTCCACACACTGTCAGGATGTACAGGATGCAGCCTTTGAGATGTATAGCTCTTTTTAGAAGATGTGAGATTTTAGTTTGCTCTTGCTAGACAGTGTCAAGGAGCACAGCAGTAGCCTCTGCTTGCCCTCTCCTGCTGTGCGTTCTGGGCTTGTGTGCTTGGAAAGGTCAGTAACTTCAGGATGGAGCCAGAAACAAAAATGGGCTTTCAGCTTTGGAAACTGGTAGGGGCAGAGAATTCCATGCACCCTGATGTTCTGCTATGAAACAGAAATATTTATAGATTAATGTAGGTTCCCCAGCCTCCTCCTCAGTGTTAATTATGGGCTGGGGAGAAAGTCCTCAAACACATTACTTGAAGGTGAGTAAAAACCATGTGAAATTCTCAGGGTAGTTGTGGTGGTGTAGTTTCTGACGCTTCAAGTAGACTAATCTTGCATGTTCAGGGACTTGTATTACATTTTTTTGTATATATGGGTCACAGGTAGTAAGAAACCAGCTTTATCACATTAGCGGTACAAGAGAAAAAGATACTGAATATATAAGTCTGTCATTTGGGTGATCTAGGCAACGTTTGGCCAGATGTAGGCTAGATTAACGGTTTGCTTTCCTTTTAAAAAAGCCATATGTGTCATTTTGTAAAATGTTTGCATATCTGGATATGCAATAACAAGGAAACTTTATTTATTGAAAAATTTGAAAATGAAAATTCTGTGTAAAAAATATATAATAAGATAGGAAAACTTCTATGGTAATTCCTTCTCTAGGAATTAATTGTTCTGTGGATAGTTGGTGAGAGAACTAAGGAAGGGGTTAAAAGTGTCATGAAATAAGAGCCATGTGGGATTTGTATGTATGCCATTAAATGGTTTGACAGTATTTTAAGGGCTCCTGTTTTGGATAACAAATAGAAACACAGTTTGGAGATAGTGTTTGAAAACTCATTTAATTGAGCATTGTATAAATATGGACTGAAAACAACTGAGACTTGGATGACATTGCACAGGACAAAGAGTACTTAAAGTGCAGAGCTCTGTGGTAAAAGTAGTGTTTACTTCAGAAAGCATGGGCTGCCAGTTTGATAATTAAAAGTTTAACTGGTGTAAATTGCTGTTACAGAAGTCTCATGTGATGGTATTACTAGAATCTAACTGTGTAGTGAAACCTTTCTGAATATATGAATATGAGATGGCGAGTATCTGTTTGGTCCTTTTTATGCGTTTGTTGTAGCCAGCTATATTACAAAATGTTTTATTTATCCATCATACTTTTGGCTTTCAAGATCCCGGTACAAGAGGCTGCAGCAACGCTTTGCTAATTCAGAAGGCATGTGTCTTATGTGGAAATTGGTCTGACAATCCTGAAAATAAAAATACCTTGTAAGTTATCTCTCCTCTGGGGAACATTGTAGGTGCATTTATGATGTTATCAGTGGCTGTTGGCAAGTGCTTGACTGAGATCACAGGATCATGTTCTTCCCACAGCAGAGACAAGTTTGTTTTCCTCTGTGCCGCAGGTGATTAGGACTTCTCCAAAGGAGAAGTATATTCTACCGTAGGTGTTGAGTCATTAGTTGAGTGTCTAGTGCACACTGATTGACTCTAATTTCCTGAGTCTAATTTGGGTCAAAACTCATTCTAGAGGAAAAGAGTTTCGATGTTTTAAAAGTAGAGCTTGATAATGTCACGATTAACTCAAGGTGCTTTCCTGTACAGTTTGCAGTGCCTGTTGCTAAGTGTACTGTGTCCAGTTCTGGGCTCCTCAGGATGGGAGACACAGAGCTCATGGAGCAGGTCAAGGGAAGGGTGACAAAGCTTATTAAGGGGCTGGAGCATCTCTTAATAGGATAAGAGGCAACGGGCAGAAACTGATCCATGAGGAAGTTCCACCTGAACACAAGGAAGAACTTCTTTACTGTGCAGTGACCAAGTACTGGGCCAGGTTGTCCAGAGAGGTTTTGGAGCCTTCCTCCCTGGAGATGTTCCGGAATCACCTGGACTCAATCCCGTGCCTTGTGCTCTGGGATGCCCCTGCTCAAGCAGAGAGGTTGGACCAAGATGATCAGCTGTGGTCCCTTCCAGCCTGACCCATCCTGTGATTCTGAGACAGCGTTTGGTAGGTTTAGGACAACCTGTGAAACTGAAAAAAAATCTGCACTGAATTAGGGTTATGATGTGCAAGGAAGAATATCTTGGAATAGTTTGATGTGGCACTTGCAGCATGCACAGGAGTTCTTGCCTCTTTTTACTTGTGTTGATCTGGAAGGACACATTTAAGAGCAGTTAGAAGTATTTTGGCACCTTGATGTTCAGACTGTACTACACATGCAAATCCCATAGGATTTCAAAGTTTGTAGGACTTTTTCACTTCAGTGTCCTTTTGCATGTGGTGGCAGGGCTGGATGATAGCGCAGTACTTGAGTTTGGAGGTTACATGTTAAAAACAGTGGTGCCTGTAGCCCCAGGAGGTCTTCAGTGATAACCTTCTAGGGCAGGAATCTGTGAAACAATGCCATACTAGTTTGCTCTGATTTTGGTTTTAGTGTTTTAAAAACAGAAGTGCCAGTTCCAGTTGAGGCTTTATAGTGGAGTTTCAGGTTTGTGGTAGAGATCTGAGTAAGAGCAGTTGAATGCGCTCTAATGTATGTGGTTCTGGGTAACGATTCTGAACACTTCCTTAACATTTCTGTGGAGTGTTATGATTGTCGTATGTGCTGAATCCAGTTAATTGCAATTATTGTTGACTTGTATGCGTAGACATTCATGAATGGCCTAAAGGTGAGAGAGAAGATGTGCTAGAGCCAGTAGTGGGATTGGATATGCTAGTCTGTCTGCAGACATGAATGCTTTTTGTTGTGTTGTTGTTTGTTTGTAGGTAGCATAATTTTAATTAACAAAGTATATTAACAAATAATTAACAAATATTTTAAGTAACAAATATGGTGGTGCCACATTCTTCACCATTTTGCAATATGTGCGTATGGGTTAGATACAAAAGTGAAGCAATCCTTGCCTTTCCTAGTCATTAAACATTTATAGCACTCTAGTGGGTTTTTCTTCAGCGTGTTTGGACTACAGCTTAGAGTTTATTCTAACCTAAGTCAATACTCTTTCTATACCTATTTCTGGAAGAGTTTTATAAGTCTTTCCACAGTTTAAACTCCTGTCCAGTGATTTTCCTTTGAAACAGTTGGAATTTTCATTTAGGGAAGTAAGAGTGGAGTCTTGGCTTTGGTTTCTTTGCTAGATTAGCTTTTTTCCCTCTCAGTTTTCTTTTTTTTTTTTTTTAAATAATTTTTTCAAGTGCCTCTCTAGTGATTTGCAGCTTGTCACTGTTAGACAGACAGCTCTCCCAAATTAAATATTTAAAGTTTAGTCATGTAAAGCAGATATTGCTGGAGTGTGCCAGGAGGAATGGACTTACTCTGATACATCTGGTTCTGTTTCAGTATTGAAGGGTTCAAAAATAAGAACAAAAGGTAACAGATAACAGCAGTACAGAACAGTTGTCCCTGGCTGTAACTTTTTGTCCTTTGTTTCAGAGGGGTAAGAATCCTTTGGGCACAGTTGATAAAATTTTTCTATAGAGTTAGTGTAGAAGGAGGGCTTACTCAGATTTTTAATAATAATATTGTTTTTAATAATACATTTTTCGTTTTTAAGTTCCACGGAATTTGTAGTTCTGTATTTGAGTGTGGCTCACATGAATTTGAGCACATCGCTTACACTTGCAAACTTAAGAAAGGGGGAATTACTTTCCTTTTGCAGGCTCTGTAGATGGAACACTCATGCTCCATGTGTGGAGAATGAGGAAACACATGGACGGCGTTAGTTGGAATCCATCTGGCACGGCTCTTCCTTGGGGAGATGGAGTATTCCATAGCTGTGAGTTGTTTTCCTTTCAGAGTGGCAGAAAGTTGTTCCATATTTGTTCTTTTTCCAAGTTCTTCTTTTGCAACTTGAGAACTGACTCCACCTTGTACTCCACATGTGGTGTATATCTATTCCCAGAGAGACAGAAATGTCAAGATATTCCAGTATTCATCTTTCATCAAAACAAAAGCGGATAAGGTCTTTGCCTTGGAAGATTCTCTTCTTGAAAGCGCCTATGGATGTCACAAGTTGACATCACCTGAAGTCAGAGCTTTTAGAAGTATCTTTAGTGGCAGACAAGTTTTTGTCAGCCAGGTCCTTGGGTGCTGCTGTCCTAACAACTCCATTTTGAGGATGTTCCCTCTCTGTCTACATGATAAATTTGACAACTGTTCGGCACTGGGTTATTCAGTAAAATCCAGAAAGACAAAGTTAATGTATGCTCAGTGCTCTGTTCTCATGTCTTGGAGGGCATGGCTGCTTGTGGCAGGGAAATGGAGCTAAGAAGCCAAAATTGTGACAGTAGCAGTTGTCCTTATTCCTTGTGAGTTCTAGACATGCCTCCACAAGACTTGTGTTCCTTTTCTGTGGCTACAGACCAGGCATTCAGCCAGAGCACATTAGTATAATATACTTTCACAAAGAAAAATAGATAAAATTACTTTAAGCAGGTTTATCTTTACTTTTTCAATGAGAATTCCTCACCTTCATGGAATCGGTATCTCAGAACCTTTCCGGTGGTCAGAACCATTATTTTATTCTTTGGAAAGGTGTACTGCAGTGATGAAATTTGCTTAAATAATAGAGGATCCTACTGAGGAGGAGTCTCTCCACGTGGAAATGGAACCATGTTTTGAGGTCATGTTTTGTTATCTGCCTGCGGCCTGGATGCTGTTGCCCTGTAAAGGAAGTCTGATGAACCTCCTGAATCTTCTGTGGTGGGTTGACCCTGGTCAGTGTCTAAGCCCCCACCCAGGTGTTGGCTCACTCCTCCACAGCAGTATTGGGGAGAGAATCAAAAGGACAGAAGTGAAGAAAAGCTTTGTGAGAATCAAAGAAGGCTTTGATGCTCTGCAAGCATTGCTGAGTGACAGCTCAAAGTTTGGTTTATTAACAGCACTCCTGCAGTCATGTATCTGAAACACAGCAACATTCAGGCTGCTTTGAAGGAAATTCACTTCATTGCAGCTATACCCAGTACATTCTGTACTTGAGAGTCTCCAAATTTTGTCACTTCACTGCTCACAGAGTAAGTGGGGAATACCTGTTTTTCGAGGAACTCTAAACTTGCTTTAATCCTTCTTCTTAGCTGAATGTTCCAGGTTCAGAAGCATTTGGAGCACTAGGCTGATTTCAGCAAAGGCATTTGTTCCTTTACCTCAGTGCGGTTGGGCTGTCAGATTATTTCACACTGCTTTCCTGAAGTGACAAAGCTGTTTTTCTTTGACTTCCTGCCCACTGAAACCAGACAGAATTACTTCTTCTTCCAAGTTGTCTTCAGGGCATTTCTTCAAGTGTTGTTAAGAGATGTAGATGATACTGGTCTGTGGAGTTAGCAGTTGTGCAAAAGCTTAAACACTATACCAGTGCAAGTTGTGGAGTGACTGGATGTATTCTTGATTCCCAAGTGAGGAGAGGTCTATTTCCTATAAAACTGATACCAGTCTATAAGTTTGGTTCTGTGACTGCATACTCTGCTAACAACTATGGTAAATCAGTATGTCCTCCTTCTAAAATAGATGACCTATTTATCTTATGTGACTCATTGTACCAAATGTTAACTCAGATGACTTGAAGTATCTGGAATCATTCTGAGTCTTTCTGGCAAGCATTCCTCTGGTGAGTGGATCAACATTGTTCAGATTTGTTGTGGTAATACTGTTCAGCACTTGAACTTCCCTGAATCCTCCAAAAAAGTGACATCAGATGTGTTTCGTGACAGTTGGGAAGCTCATTTTCAGTGATGTTGTACAAGGTCCGTGGACTTGGTTGGGAGAGACATTTTGCATCAATGCTGTGGAGCTGTGCACTCTTGGAAGTGGGTGGGCACCTAACTGACTAATACCAAATTGACAGGTACAGAATGCAGTGATTTCTCTTTTAATAAACAAATTGGGTTTTGGGATAGGTACATGGAAATTCACTTGCCAGCAATTCACCCAAGTGAAGCTTCAAAACTCTAATATGTAAATTTGAGATGTCTTGTTACTAAACCATGAGCAGCACATTCTAATTAAAATGTAGAAAGTGGGGTATCAATCTGTTTTTCTTCCTACAGCAACTGGAGGCACTTTCTGCTCCTTAATGAGTTTTCAGCTAAATGTTCTTGGATACACTCCAATTACATCAGGGTGTCTGGCCATATTTTTGTTCTGGTTCCACTGTTGCAAATCTTTCTAGCCCAAGGAAAGACTGTTTGTCGCTGATTTTTTTTTTTTTTTTTTTTTTTTAATGTGTGTGTAGGTGAAAAAATTTGATATTTAGACCTTCTGCTATTTTTGTTTTCTGTGAAAGAATTGAGAAAATTCAAGGCCTTGCTTAGCCTTGTGGTCTTTTCACGTGTGTTTATGTACCTTATTTTTCAAGACTGGTTGAATGCATTTCTTACTGTATGTTAAAATGTTCTCCAGACTCAGGTGACAAGGTATTCAGCACTGCATGGACACTGCTTAGGTTCTGGTTCTTGATAAGTAAACTTCCTGTACCCTTATTCCATCTCTGTTATTTCCTGGTATTATATGTGGAGTGTAGAAGACTGTTTCAGGTCCCAGTAGTTTGCCTTCTTCTGTGTCAAATAACTGAATTGTGAGGCTTTCTATGAGTTACAATTCATATAGATAGTTTAATTAACATCCTGGTAGGGATTCAGAGGCATGTAAGAGTGTTCCTAGCTGATGTTTTCTTCAAAACTACTGCATAACCAGAAATGATATTGGAGAATCACCATGCCTGTGATAACACTGAATTCTCCTGCATCTTCTATATGTGGTCTACATAGGAAAAACCACAAAACTAAAGAGAATTATATGTTAAAGAAGCTCTATTATTAGGCCACAGCTGAGAGCAGGTTATAGCAAGAATGGTTTTCTGTGGCAATAGTACTACTTAATAAAAATGGCTTTTGTAAGAGTTTATCTGCATGGGGACAAGGGACTTAAACCCTTAGTGGAGATATTGCAGTTGGATGTAAGTAGCTGCTGTACTGTAATTTCTGGTGTTCAGTAATTAATCCTTCACTGAGTATAAAATGGGGATGTGTGGGAGAACAGATGGAGACAGTGCTGAGGGCGCTCTTGCCCCTGATATATTGCAGCTGTATTAATCACCAAAGAGTGGAAACAGCCTTGCCCTCACAGTTTTGGGGTGATAAAAGAGTGAGTTAGGTGATGGAGTGGTCAGTCAGTTGGAGTCTGCTGGCCATAGCTGTGAGGAGAAAGGGACAGGAAGCAGCGAGCTGAAACTGCGGAAAGAAGAGAGAAAGAGCCAGAGCTGTGTGGAGCGGCTCATTGGGACTGCAATGTAGAAAGAGCATGAAAAACTTAAATAACAAGGTACTGATACCTGAGGCCCCCTGAAGTTTTTAGAGGGAGCACTCTTGAGTGCTGCGTCCATCTCGATAATGATGACAGGGATATTCCTGTTTTGACAGGTCATCTGTCTTTGGCTAGAAATGTTGTGATACCATGATGGAAAGTATTTTGCAAGTTGAAACATTAGTTTTGTGTTCTGACATCTGGCACAAGGAAAATGTCGTTTGAGACCAGCTGTTAGGCTGAAGAAAAGTTAGCAGTCAAGAACTCAAAAATTAAAGTTCTCTTTAAATATAATGTTCCAAGATTTATTTTCTATTCTATATATATTTATTTATTGTATTCCATATATAGTATATGGTCCAAGATGTATTTAGTAGGCAAAAAATGAAAAGTGAGAGTGATGAGCTATTAGCTTCCATCTCTGTGAGCCGCCTGTGACAGAAGAGCCTCATGGACACCTTTTCTTACACCTCATAATATGACCACTGCTGGATTATACCCAGTTTTCTGCCCTGAGGTTCAGGACTGCATCTGCAGTTGGTCTGGGATAGGTATTTTAAATCACACTAATGAAGCACCCCAATCAACACTACAGCTGTCTTTGTGAGATTTGGAAGCAAAGCTTTGTTTTTTAGGAACTGCAGTAGTAGGTGATACAGATGCTGCTCTTTTATATAAAGTTACCAGAAGTAAAAATGTTTCAGACCTGAAGCTGATTAGGATTCTGTTCTTGTAACAAAAAACAAATTCAGTAACTGCTGTTGGATCTGTTGTGTGCATATGCTGGTCAAAACTAATTTGGGGAAAATGAAAGCTGAGTGATGTTTATCTTATGGTTCCTACCTATTATGAGTACCTAAGTGCTGCATATTAAATCTGAAACTTACATTTTGCTTCTGTTACTTTATAGATTTAAAACAGTGTGTTCTTGCATTCCTTCCCCTTGACTCTCCTTAAGAATCCTAGAATGGTTTGAGTTGGAAGAGACCTTAAAGGTTGTCTATTTCCAATACCGCCACCTTTCACTAGACCAGGTTTCTCAAAGCCGTGTCCAACCTGGTTTTCAACATTTCCAGGGATGGGGCATCCACAGCTTCTCTGGGTAACCTATTTTGCTATCCTCACAGTAAGAATTTCTTCCTAATATCTTATCTCAACCTGCTCTCTTTGAGTTCAAGGCCATTGTCCTATGTCCTGTCACTACCTGCACTTGTAACAGGTCCCTCTCCAGCTCTCTTATAGCCCTTTGGGTACTGAAGGTGCTGTAAGGTCTCCCTGGAGCCTTCTCTTCTCCAGGCTGAGCAACCCAAACTCTGTCTCCATAGGAGAGGTGCTCCAACCCTTTGAGCACCTTTGTGGCCTCTGGACTCATTCTAACAGATTCCGTGTCCTTGCGTGGAGGGCCCCAGAGCTGCAATGCTGTATTCCAGCTGGGATCTCAGGAGAGCAGAAGAGAGGGGGCAGATTCACCTCTTGTCCTCTGCTGTCCACTCTCCTTTTAATGCAGCTCAGGGCACATTTGGCTCTCTGGGCTGCAAGTGCACATTACTGGGTCATGTTGAGCTTCCCATCAATCAACACTCCCAGGTCCTTTTTCCTCAGGGCTGCTCTTAGTCCATTCTCTGCCCAGTCTGTGTTTGTGCTTGGAATTGTATGTATTCAGTTTAAAATGAAAAACAATGTCTGCTTTGTACCAAAGATTAGTCTTCAGAAGTAGAGTCTGGATCTTCTGCTGCAAGATATGTGAACTTGGTATAGCTTAGAAACTGTCTTCTGGTGCTGTGCTTGCTTTTCCTCATGGGATGGAAAAATCTTTCCAGAATTTTTTTTTTTTTTTTTTTTTTTTTTTTGTCTCTCAAAACTGTCCTCTCTGCTCACTTATCATGTGTCTCTGTGTTGGTGAGCCCTTCGTTGAAAATGCAGTTATCCGCCAGCTCTGGGAAGTGCTTTGCTTACTCTTTTGCAACATTGAATTCCCTGTTAATTAGATATATCCGACTTTCTGGTGCCTTTGAAACAAGTCAATGCTTGAGAAGACACATTTGGTCTTGTACAGTGACAGTTTTTCTCATCAGCAGAATTTTTTCAGGTGATAGTTCACACTGGCAATCTAATTTTACCTTTTTCAGAGGTAGAATGTGGTAGGGATAAGATTCTTCTTGCAATCTGAGTATTTACTTGAAGTCCTTCTGGCAGGATCTAAATGATGTTATACAAACCATTGTAGTTTTTCAAGCAAAAAATATCTGTTCTACTTAGTGATTGTTAACAGGGAAAGTGGTGTAATTTTACATAGGTTTTGAGAACCCATTTGCTTGTCATTGTTTTCCACTTTTTATTTTGTGGTACAATAGGCATGAAAACTTTTTCTTTCCTTTTGAAATGATCTTTCCAATCACTTTTTATGAGACATTTAATTCAGAGCTCTTTACTTTTTGACTGAATTTGAACTTTGTGACTTTCTCCCTCAAAGATAACCACTTGTTCAGACCATTGGATACAAATGTGAGCTTCAGGGGAAGTCTCATTGTTTGCCTTAGAAAAATGTCTTTGTCTAAGAGTTTACACATCTTTTACAGCACAAGACCCAACCCCAAACTTTGTGTATGCTTATTCCACCCTGTATACCCAGCTACTACTAATTTACTCTCTCAAACAGACCAGATCTAATATTTTTCTGTTAGTGTCTGTATCAGTTTTGGAAGAACTTGCTGAACTCGAGACACTGTCTCTGTAAAATATTTTTCCCTATTCAAGTCTTAGAATAAGTAATAGAAGAATAAGTGTGATGATGGATTGAATTGTATAGCAACTGAGTGATAAATTTCAGAGTTTATATTCCTGCTTTATTGTAAGCGTGTTCATAGTTGAGAGCTGAAGGGAGTGGAGAGAAGCTGGTGGACTGATGATGTGCAATACAGAAACCTCTTTTCCTTAGGAAACCAACTGAGGAAGGGTGAAGATGCCCTGTCAGAACAGAAGAGCTCAGGGTCAGGAGATGCTGAGAGCACTGAACTATGATGAGTTTTTAGGAAGAAGATAGACTCAGCAGTAGAGCCGTACAAGTATTCAAAGCTTACAGTGCTATAACAGTGGTGTTGAACACTTGACTGCTGTGGAGCAGGAAAAACTGATCAGAGCCATGGACTGAGATGAGGGGTCAAAACCTTTAGGAATTCAGGCATCAGTAGCTTGGTGCTCACAGAGTGACTTTTTCTCCCTCCTCTCATTCAGATTATTTTTTTGTTTGGTTGGGGTTTTTTGTTTTTATTACTTAGTTTTTTTACTTCCCCCCCCCTCCCCCCTTACTTTTAATTCTTAATGAGCACTTTTAAAAATGAAAATAGAACCACAATATTAGGAAGATTCTTCAGGCTTTTTATAGAGGATTTAGTCTGCAACTTTCCTATATTCTTTAGGGCCTCAAAGAGCATATCAGAATTTTAATTTCCTGATCAGATATATGGCTTTTCCAAATGAATAATTTATTATGATACTGTAGATGGCACTTCAGGTGAAATTACTTTAAGCATAATTTAATTTTTTACTGTGTCATATGACTATTATTTTCCCCCAGGATGTCATATGAAGGAATTGCTCTTTGTAATGGCTTTATTGGCTTGTTTATCAGTGTTCACACAAGTGAGTGAGGAGGATTTTAAAAAAACCCATAAAACCATATTATTAAAATTTTCAATAGAGCACAGTAACATATTTCCCTATTTAGTTGAATGTGCCAGAATTTTGTTTAGTATTGTTATCTGTATTGAGCTGCTCATAGATCTAATTATGACTTTTTCTGGCTATTACCAGACATGATTAGATACTTCCAGTAGTTATTTTGTGTATCTGAACAAATAGTGTCTAGTCAGTAAAATGATAGATGTGGGATTCCCACCCCATGACCTCAGATTATCTCTGTATACTCTGCTCTGGAAAAAAAATTACATAATAGGAAAAAAACCCTCCAAACCATAGTAGAAGATAAAACATGACTGTACTTAAATAGTAGACCAAGTGTTTCAATATCTTTAGGGTATTTTCTAAGTATTGCATTTAGACCTGAATCTTCATGTTCAGGAATCCTGTAGATAAATACTGATGCAGAAGAACTGTTGTATGTAGTCTTCTTTACCTATTACGTTCCTATGAAGTGATGTAGAAAAATAAGTTTTAGCATATGAGCAGACTTCTTTAAGAGAAAATGTAGAAAGCCTTTTCGTGAAGTTGTTTTGCTGAATTTTAGAGAATGAATAACTTTCTTTATATTCCATGAAATCAGATTACAGTTACAGCCACTTACATCTCTGGAGTGTAAATATCTGAAATCTGATTCTAACCTTGCTGTCTGTGTTTGGTTAAAAAAATTACCATACAGAAAGTAAAAAGATAATTGCACAGGCTGTTTTTTTAATGTATTAAAATTTTGTATGCTGAAATAGGTGCTGATTAAAGTGTTGAAAAAACCAGTATTGAAAATGTAAAATTGTTTTGGTAAAATTAGAATCTTACAGTTATATTCAGGAAATTTCAAAGTGGAGCTTTTTTAAAATTCATTTGGTATATCAGTTAAAGATCATTCCAAAGGATGGTTATAGAAGGGAGATAACGTATTGAAAACAGTAATCATATTAGTAAATAGGACAGGGTTCTTTTTAAAGCTGGACAAGTAAACACAATTTGTTAGCGCTGAGAAGCTGCCTAATTTTTTTTTTTTTTTTTTTTTTTTAATATTTGAGACATTGATTCAGAGTACAAAGCTGATTATGGTTTTGGCATCCTGATTTTTATACCTTCCTTGAAAACAAATATTTTCTCCAAGGCAGTTGGGAAGTCTTTTTCAATTTGGTGTGTTCAAAAGACTGTTTGTTTAATATATAGTGTTTATTTTGAAGTCTGATCTTCCCTTTCTATGCAGAAGCTGGCAAAAGTGATTTGTTTGCAAACAAGGAGGGGAATTGTCAGCTAGCAGGAAACTTTCTCCCTGCCAGCTGCCCAAGCTTTTTTCCAATTTCTTGAATATTATGCCAGCCATTGGGTAGGCAGTTACTTGAAAATGTTTTAACATTTATGTTGTTTTCTTGTCTGTGGTTTTTTTTTTGTTTGTTTTGTTTTGTTTTTTGTTTGTTTGTTTTTGTTTGTTTTTTAAGGCTTTTGCAAATCCACGTTACTGTCCACCCAGCAAAAATACAGCGTTTGTCCAGGAGTGTGTTACATCCCAAACTTCTGCCTGGAAGGAAGAGTCCTGAGGTGCTGCTGTTGCAGCCAAGCTTCATTAATTGTATCAGTAACTTATCTAGATAAAATATTGTGGGAATTAGAGTGGTGGTGAAAGGTGGAGGATGATGGTGTAAAGGGGGTTCTTCAGGAGCAGCTGGCACTTTCGTAGGTGTAGGCCAGAAAAAGTTTTTAAAGGACAGCTCGTGCTGTTGAAGAGGTTCCCACGCAAGCTCTTAAAGACGAGAAACGCAACGGCAGCAAAGTTAAGTAACTTTTTACAGAACATTGTAAAGTGTCAGTGAGTTCATTGCCACTGGTCACTAAGGTTTTGTTCTCAAACATGGCTTTCAGCATGAGGCAGCATTTTGCATGACGTTTTTCCAAGGATAATACTGAGTTTGTGGCATTTGGCACATTTCTTCAGAAGGGTTAGATGCTGCTGGAGTCTCGGCTGACCAAGTCACTGTGTACATCCTCAGCCAGTGCTGTTGTGCTGTATCACATGGAGCAGCATTAGAGGGACACTGCTGCTGCAGCTGAATAGGCCTCTAACCTGCTCATTCCCTCTTCTTCCTCCTCATTCTGCTTCCCTCTTCTCCATTTCCTTCCTCTTCTGCTTTTTGTGGTATTTATCTGTTTTCATTTCACTTGGCACTCGTACAGCTTCAGTGGATGAAGTTGATCCCTAAATGTAAATTTCCTCTAGAAGATCTGTTTTAGAGGTTCCCTGAGTACCAGTGGCTAAATTCCTTTCAGCAGAAACACCAACTGATTAAGTGGAATGAGATATGGCATATTTTAACCCTACTCCCACTTTACCTTAAATTAAAATGCAAGCTGGAATATTTCTCTCCTTTATTTACACACATAGAAATTATTTCTGATAGCCAGGTGTAAGGAGAATGTTGGCCTGCCTAGAAGAATATCTGTTGCAATAGTAGGAGGATGATCCTGCATGTAAGGTGCCAACCTGTGATTTGTGTGGTAATGATTGAGCCTGTTTCTTGTACATACTCTTTTCTGTGCTCTGCAAATCACAAAAGTACAAAAAATCAAATACCAAGACATTCAGGATTTTGGACTATCCTAAGTATTTCAGGTAATCCTGACTGCAGTGCCAGTACATTTGGGGGATGATTAAAATGCTACTACTTCTTTTCTCCTCCCACTAAGTTCAACAATTTTTTTCCTGTTTACAAAGAAAAAGAGCCTGAGGATCGCCTTATCCCATTATTTGTTGCATCCTTGATAATATGGCAAGCCTCCAGAACGTCTGTCGTTCAAATTCCCAGGATTGTTGTGTGCATGTCTTGACCTGGTTAAAAATGAACTGACTCTGAGTTGTGGCCAGTTGTACAGAGCGTGTTTGTGGTCATCGTGGGACGCCTGTCTTCATTCCATCTTCCTAAACATACTGGCATTTTGTTTAACCTTTTGTGGCAATTAGGCTGCGATAAAGTCTTTATTCTCTTGACTAAATCAGAATTAAATGCTCTTTATGTAACTTCCATGTCCAGGCTACCTCAGACTTTAAGATGCGCACGGCCCTGTGATGTGCTGGTGGGGGTTGGACAGATTTTTTTCAGAATTTCATGTATTTTAAAGCCTATCAAAGAAACATTTTTCTTTCTTGGTGTTTAATATTAGCTCTCCTTTGGCTTCTTTTTCCCTTTTATTTCAGCACTGACTTCTGTACAGGGACTAAGTTAAAATCCTCTGTAGTATTTTCTCTCTGATTTCATCAAGATTTCTGTAGTGATGTTTATAAAACTACAGTGAGGCCTCAAGAACATTCTGTTCCCAAGACGGGACATGAATTGTCTTTGTGCTTCCATGAAAAGCATTTCCAAAACACCTAGATGTGACAAGAATCCTGAATAGTTTAAAACTTCTGCAAGGTTCAATTTAAGAACTTTGATATGAAAAAAAATTTATTTCACAGCAGATTTTAGTGATGTCCTTAGTACTAGGGTCCTGTTTTGAAAAGGATCAGAGGTACTGTGCTCTGCCACCTGCCTGTGTATCTTTGACAACAGACAGTGTGTTCCTAACTCTGAAGGTGTAAAGTTGTACTTGTGAATGCTTGAAATTATTTCTTACCTTTACATTACCTTTACATATACAGTGGTAGTTTTAAACTATTTTCCATGGTGCAACTATTGATGGTTTTTGTGATCTGTTGTGTGTTTCTTCTTCAGGCCTGAAAATTATACCTTTGTAGCAGATCACCAAAGTGTCTTCCATTCAAAGCTTTGCATGTTAACAATACTGAGTGCTCAAATACATATTTATCAGGGGTTTGTAAGTGAAAAGAGAGCGTTTATCAGTCCTCATTAATTTGGAATGTAAGTTGCATTAACAGCTCGCTTCTGGAATTTCAAGGGCGAGCAAGAGATGGCAATGCGACCTTTCATGGGGAAAGATTTATATAAGGAGGGAGTTTAGGGGACTAGGGTTCAGGAACCAGAAAATTATGCCAGAATTTTAATGTGTTGCGTGTTTGTATTGTTTAAAGAAAAATATGGGAAAAGGAGAAGGGGAAAGAGGACAGATCAGAAGAGGTTAGTTGGGGAGGAAAAGTTGCCTTTTCCCTTAGTAGCTTAAGGTATGGACTGCTTGTTCAGAATTCTTACAGGCTGAAATTTGAGGTTTGGTCTTGGCAATTCGCTTTGTGTATGTACTATACATGGGCAAGAATATAATGTCTGAAATTTGAAGCCTAATTTATTTTGAGGTCAACTGTGATTCTGAATAGATTAAGATTTAAGCCCTCTTAAAGGTAGAAAAAGCTATTGGATGAAGATGATTATTTTAACTAGGCACATTTAGTGAAAATGAAAATTCAATTCATTGCTGTAGGTGCCGAATTAGAGTTTTGAAAAATGACTGCAATGCTTTTACAACTTTTGTACTTCGTGACAAAAACCTTACTACAAAATGAAAGAAAAAAAAAGCAAAACACTTAATTTGAAATATAGGAATATTTTGCTTTGTAGGAATGACTATTAAGATAACAGTATTAATGTTTAATAATAATGGCAGTAGTTTTGTAGGAAATACGTGTCTTGCTACTGCCAGTCATGTTTTGTTCATGTAATTAATAATGAGAACAATTCCTGGTTTATGTGGAGCACAGTGTTAATGTGCAGTGATTACCCATGCTCTGCTCACACACACAAATACTGCAATTAAGCAGATTGTTGTCTGAGTGATGTCTATAGTGCATCTGAGTTTAAGTGGTTTCAGAAGCCTCTAGCAGCTTCTGTCTGGTTGGTCTGGATTCAGTGAGCAGTCCTAGCTATGGGCTTTCCACCATGTTTTTGGGCAGCTTGCATGTTATTGGAAAGGATACCAAAAGGCAAACATACTTTAATTGATGATACAGAGGTTCTTCCTGGTGGCTGTGGCTGTCTGAAGCCATTGACACTGTAATGGCCTATTTTTCCAGTTTAAAACCAAAGTGCCAGTGTTAATGAGTGACAGTTCACAGAATCATTTGGGTTAGAAAAGAACTTTGAGATCATCAAGTCCAACCTCTGACCCAACACTATGGTGCCAACCAGACCGTGGCACTTGAGTGCCACATCCAGTCATTCCCTGAACACCTCCAGGGATGATGACCCCACCACCTCCCTGGGCAGCCCATTCCAGTGTCTGATCACCCCTTCCATGAAGAAATCTTCCCTAATGTTCTTAAAACCTCTGAAACCTTAGTAGGTCTGTAAAGCAGATACTATCAGGCACTAACTGAGGAGATTGCTACTGGTGTTCACTGTGTGCATGTTTTTAATGTGGTGTCAAATTTGTTTAATTAGCTTTAGTTAATAGGAATTTCACCAGGATACTGAGGGAAAGTCCTTTCAGTGTTAATTAATAAAAGGGGCTTGAAAGAAGACTGGATACAGAGTGAAGGGAATGTGGTCAAAACCTAAAGTTATTAATGGGAAAATCTGAATCACCTTTTTAACTTTTTTCCTCATGTAGCTTCAATATTTTTGCAAAGTTGTCAGCAGTTATCAGTAGCGTATATTGAAACAAGTGATGGTTGTTGAAATCCCATGACCTGATATTTTTCTATTTCTTCCTGTTGTGCTAAAGCAGTCAAGAATTAAAATTCACTTGGATGTTGAGTTGCAGCCACCTCTTGAATAATGTTATCTTCAGAGGCAACTGCTGTGCTGAAAGTTGGATGATTTGACATAAGTCAGCTGAAGGCAGAGAGTGTCCACAACCCCTCACCCCAAACCATGAGATTTAGACTCACTGCAATTCTGCTGATATTTTGCTGGTTGGATTGAAAAATGTCAACAGAGAATCAACAGTAATTGCAGTATAAAGTATTGGGGAAATGTGGTGAGCATACAGTACTGGATTGGATCTATTGTTAAAGGAAGTGCAGCTGCTGGGTCTTCTCTTGCACAGGAGGTTCTTTCAAATGATCTCTGTCTAAACTTTTCATAAAGAAGGCAACTTGCAGATCACTCTTGTAATTGAAAGGAATAATTTTTATTTATTTTTCAAACTTATCAAATTACAATGAATTCTACCTCATGATTGCAAACATAGAAAACTCTGAGATCCTGAAGAATTGACCTAAATTTGAAGGAGTGCAGATTCATTTAAAAAAGCAAAACCATCAATCCCCCCCCCCAAGCCAACCCAAATTTTATTGGGATAGGAAGTGTTTCTTACCTATCTGTATTGTATTCAGCGTAAGAAATCATGTGAAATAGTTAGATTTTATGCATTATAAGTATCACAGCACTTTTCTGTGGAAGGATTAACAGTGCTTTTTCTGTTGGTGTTTTGGTTTTATTTTTTAACTCATATCTGATGAGTCTTAACTCATAACAGATATCACATATCTGATGTGATATGGGTAGAAAAATAAGACCAATGTGAATGAAATTATGTGAATACTTTCTAATGCTCATATCTTGAGCACAGAACTATTCACTTCCCTTTTTTCCCTTTAAAATGTTACATTTCTATGATACATCCTCCATGCACTGTTCCATAAACTTTTTGAAAATGTTCTCTATTAAGGATGATTTAAGTTGACGGTTTCCTGAAGATTCAGCTTTACTGCTGTGGGCCTTAAGTTGTACAGTTTAATACCTGGAATGTTTGTGAGGCTTCTGTGAGGCTGTTTTGGAAAGGATTCTTTTAGAAAAATATTGAGAACTTGGATATTAAATCAGTTGTGCCTGAACTATAGGTAGATAGAAAGCATTTTAGGTTTTTAAGTGTTTTCCCAACAGTGGAAACAGGCTGGTTCTGGGGACACACGGAGGGACATGTTGCTGCACCTCTTGGAGGGGGGTGCTCCGTGGGATATGGAGTGATTTCTCTTTGATACCAGAGGTGACCTGAAGTGCAAGTTCAGGCAGCACAAGAAGTTCAGTCTGGCTTTCTGAAATGTTCAGAGGCACATCATTTTCTTCAGGGTAAATTCCTACAGAAGTTTAGAATCCTTTTTGAAAGCAAAATGGGAATTACATGCAGAAAACTAACACTGATGGCCAGCATTAGTGGTTTAAGGAAAGCAAACTAAAAACCTGATAAGATTTTGACGTAAAGGAGAGACTATTAAAACCTTTTTTTAGAAAGTGTACATCTCTCAATTCTGAATTAAGAGCTTCCTATACTGTAATGTAGGGAGAGTCTTTGTAGCAGTCAAGTAAAAAGGAAAGTAGAAGGATTGATAGCTTCAGAATATGATCAAGTAGAAGAAATTTTGAGAAGAAAATTCTTTCCTGGATGTCATTATTTATAAGTGTAGTGGGTAGTGTCAGAGGTCTCAGTCTTTTGTGAACTGGATTCAGAGTTTAAAAAAGTCACCTGTGTTTCCCACAGAGAAATGTAGGGAGCATGTACATAGCAGGACTCTTTGCTGCTGTAATTCTTTGATACTTCCTTTCCAGGAAGTCTGGATATCTCTGTTCAGCTGGGTCATTCTGCCCTTTCTTGCTGTTGGCCTCCTCATCCCCTGGCTGTGCTCTTCCTGCAGTGTTTGTGCTCTCTGCTGCCTTGGGTGCATTGTTTGCTATCTCTGTGCCACCTGCTAGCCTTAGAACAGCTGGAGGAAGAAGAGATTTGACAGAGATATGACTTAGGATAAGCAGATAACGTGGTAATTTGAGACTTTAACTCAACAAGGGGAGAAGTTTTCTGACACTGAGTCGATGAAGGAACCTTTATGCAGTCACCTGTTCCATAGTCACTTCTACTGTCTGCGTAAAGGAACGGAAATGCTTTGATAGAGTACATGAGGGGAATACTTAAACAGTGGGATCAGTGATTGGTGACCCCTGTTCAGTCTGATATAGAGCTCCTTTTCCTTACAAAAGCTGCAGCTGTAGCCTTGTCTTGTTCCTCGGTTTCTGGCACATTGTGAGCTCTGCTTTCTGAGGCATCTCTGCAGCTTCTCTAGAACATGATGCTCCCTTTGGCTTTTAACTTGCTGATCTCATACATACAAGTCATAGCTAACACCATGTTATTGCAGTTCATCAGCAGGCTGCCCTTGGGAGTCACAGTGTGTGCTACCTTGGGGGTAGGATTGCTTTTGGGAGTTTTACCTCTTTGTAGTTTGTATGTCCGTTGTACTAAGAACATCTGTCTGGGATTATTCCCAAGAGACAATCACAGATTAAGTGTAAATATGCACAAAATGGGGAGAACACTTCTTTACTAACCCATCAGATTGCCTTCTGCCTAAACGCTTGTAAGATGTATTGTGGGTTTTAAGATAGCAGCAAAGTCAAACGTAAATTAGGAAGCTTAGCGGGAGGCCTGTTTTTTGTCACTATAGCAATCGATTTATGCTAGCAGACTTGAGTTGTCAGACCGAAAATGTTTTTTTTTTTATGTTAAAGCCAGGAGAGGTATGTATTCATTGCTGCTGCCTGGGTGTCTGCAGAGGAGGCAACACATATAGAACTGCTACTACTAATGCATAAATTGGACGGCTCCATAACATCAAGTACAGCTTTGAGCATTTGGACAAGAAAAATGTTTAACAATTTAATACTTAATCTCCAAATTTTTGTGATACATCTTCAGAGAAAAGATGTTTTTAATTAGATATGATGGGTCAGCTATTAAAAGGGCATTTTAAATGGTTTGCAAATTTCAACTTTGCCATTGATATATGGACAGACAGAAGAATGGAGGACCTTGGCGAGCAGCCCAGTGGGAGGGGACCTGGGGGTCATTGAAGTTACAGCTTCTTCATGAGGGGAGGAGGCAGGGCAGACACTGATCTCTTCCTCAGCCACAGGACTTGAAGGAATGGCCTGAAGCTGAATCAGAGGAGGTTTTAGGTTGAATATTAGGAAAAGGTTTTTTCAGTATTTACCGCAGGATTTCAGAATGTGAAAAACAGAAGTCCTGTTTGTACATGCATTCGTGTACCGTTCAGGATGATGCAGCACTACCATTGCGGTGTATTTGTGCGTTCCAAAATTTATCTATAGCACTGTGCTTCCAAAAAAAAGGAACATGTAAAAAAGAAGACAGTTGCATCAGAAAGTTATCAGAATTTACTAGCCTTTCTTCACGTTTTTCTGTGGGGAAAACCACTGCTGACTTGTCCAAGGAAACCAGTGAGAAATACAGGCAAAGAATTAGTGTGTCCTGGATTAATCATGTGGACTTTTAATCTGGAGATTTATTTCAATCTACAGGCTTCTTTTGGGAGACTGCTATTGAGAAACTTTTGCTTTCTTTTTAAATATCACATTATCCATTTTATTAGTCTTTAACTCACTGCTGTTTTTAGAGAGAGACTGAAATTATCAATAATCATCTTGTCATTTTGAAAACGTGCATGAGAGGCAGAAGCTGGATGCACTTCCTGTAGTGATTCCTTGTGTTACTGCTGGAAAATGTTAAGATTGTATTTATTATATGACTTGCAAAGTCACATTTGAGGAGTGTGTTCTGCCTCTTGTGGCAAAAAACTTACTAATATTTGGTATATTTTGAAAATGTTCTCAAATGTATGGTGATTTCAATTCCACCAGTTTAAGTAATTGAATTTTATCTTTCAGCAGGACCAACCGAAGGTTTGGGGAAAATAATACAAAGATTTCCCCAGAAGGACTGGGAAGACACTCCTTTTCCACAGGGAATAGAGTTGGTAAGTTTGCATTATATTTTGCAATTTTTGGAATTTCTTTCACTTGCAGTTGGAAGATAATCTGCCTTCATGTAATGATCTCTATTATTTAACTCAACAGGGAATGGGTAGAAATTAGTGAGCAGAGGGGATAGATAATGGGTTCAAGAACAATAATTTTGGCTAACAGAAGATAATTTTTTTCTGGTATGCGCAGCTAAGTAAATATTCCTCGAATATAGAAAATGTCTGCTGTGAATTTATAAACAGTGTGTTTAAAAGAAATGCTTATTTGTGCCCTTATGTTTTTGTGAGCAGCCTTCAGATGGCAGATGACTTCTCACTGTCATATTCAAATAATTACAAATGCATATTTGTATAATTTAGATTAAAAAATAAATGAATATAATATCCCAATAAACTGGATTTGTTAAAACGGTCAGCAAGGCTGGTGTGCGGGGATCTGTTTTAAACAGTGAATTCCCAAGGTGCTGTTTCTTGGTCTCTTGGAGAAGAGAAGAGACCCTTCCTTGGTCTCTTGTGGGATGCAATGAAAAAGTGTCTCTCACTCATCTGGATCGTGTATTCACTCAATAGCTGTCTCTAAAAATACTGAAGAGAGCTGAAGGACTGTGGTCACATCCTGAAATGAGGTTTCTGAGAAGTCAGAGTGAAACTTTTACTGCTGCGAACTTGGCAACTTCTGGGACAGGATGAGCTAGAGGAGGAGATGGGCTGTAGGAAATGTTGCAATTCGAGTCTTTGTATTGTGGGGCAGAATCGGCTGGAGAGGACACAGACACCCGAGACTTCCCTGAGTTTATTGCACAGACAGTAAACAGAGCAGCTTTTACCAGTCTCTCTTATCTTTTCAGGCGTGTTCAGCTCCTTGCTCCATACCATTGCTGTGTGCTGTGCTCTCCATGAAGAGCAGGGAAGGGAGTCTGGTGTTTGGCTGCTCTGGTCCCTGGTGCAGAGGAGGTGGCATTTACCTCCCTGAGCTGGTGTACAAGGCTGGGCACTCGTTTTTCTCTGGCTCTGTGGTTTCATTTCTTCACATCCTGGCCTCAGTTTGGGGTTCAGGGCTTGCGATGCCCTGATCATTGGGGTCAGCACAATTTTCTCCCCCACAGCGTGGGGAATTGCAGCCTCTGTGGTGCACTTGCATAACAGCAGGTTGGCAATGCTGAGCCCTGCTGAAACGGGGGAAGCTCCGAGGTTCAACCAGGATGGCTGATCCTGCCTCGAACAACTGCAGGGGCTGAGTCATGGTAAGATTTACTCTGTCACACGGATCTTCCTTATCTCGTTCAGAGAGAGCAACAGGTCTGACTGCCTGTGAGGATGGGAAAATAAGTAAGCACAGCTTGTCTTGAAGCAGTGGATCTTAATCTGTGTCCAGGTGTTATCTCCCATGTAAGTTTGATCATAGGATTTTAGCACCACAAGAAACACCTTTCTAAGGGAGAGATTTTTTAGTTTTTTTAATGTGACAAAATGTTATTTCTGTATCGGTTCACAAATGACTCATTAGGCAAGCCCTTAAGACTAAACTTTCCAAATAAACAAATCTGACAATTTAAGAGCATTGATTCAGCCAGTTGGCAAATCAGTCAAGTTTTGATCTGCTTTCCAAGTGTGGTAAATAAAATTTTAGTTAATGAAGATTGAGGAGTGTTAGAGATACTGCAGAGATCAAGTACTAAAGTATTGTCGTGTGGCAACATTGACCATCGTGTCCAGAGCGGAACACCGGCAGGGAAATAGACAAGGCTTTGTTATAAGCACGAGAATCCATTTATTTCCCCTCCTACCCTGGGCTGGGGAGAGGGTGAGAGTGAAGAGAAAGAGAGCGAGCAGGGCAGGGTTGTGAGTTTTATCGGGTATTTTAGGGGAGGAAGTCTTTGGGTTTAGGTCAAAGAGTGGAGATCAGATTTTCAGCCTCTGCAAAACAGGACTCCAAACTAAAATAAATCACTTATGAAAGTCAGATTTTGGCAGGAGGTTTTTTTCAAGGTTTGGATGAGTCCAACAGGAATCAACATTAGTTCATGGAAAGGAAAGAAGAAAAGCTGCATTACCATGTTTCTGTTTGTCACCTTAAGGGGAGATTTAATATCATTAAGGGGGTAAAAGGGCATACCTTAAGGAAAAAGAGATGGGGGGAAAAGGTAAGAATAGAATAGTTGACAAATGTATATGAGACTGAAGAGAGACATATTTATTAATAGCACTTAGTTCTATGAGAAAGTTTGAGTTAATATCCTCTTAAATGTACTTTCCCCTTCTTTGAAAGATCTGTGTGAAATGGTATGGTTTCTGTTAAATGGAAAAAAAAGACAGGATTTGTATCTGAAAAACATGTCAAGCTCTCTTCACTGTGTTCTCACGAAGGAGAAAGGCCAAAGCTTTTCATGCTTAATGATAAGATTGAACGGAGATTTGCAGTTTGAATCTTGTTTTCTTTCAAAGGTGGTTCTCCTGCTGTGAAAACCTTCAGCTGATTACTGGTGATGATCTCAGTGTGCCGCTGACTTCTCCCCATCCCTCTCAGCTCTTTTGTGAATTCTTTCCCTGAGAATTCAGAAATCTGTGGGATTTTTCTAATTTTTGTTTTTTTCAAATAAGGTGGGTTGAATGAGGTAATTTGTATTGACATGTAATGGGTGATACATCCACAGATCACAAGATCACAGAGCAGCCCAATTTGGAAAGGACTTGGAAACGTCCAGCTTTCCTGGGAAAGGAAGCATAGCTGAGATTATCCTACCACCCTGTCCAGTCTCATCTCAAAACCCTCCAGCAGAGAGAACTTGATTGTGTCCCTAAATGATCTAACAGTTACATAGTCTATTAATGTTGTTAATGGCGTTTTATGAAACAAGACAAGGGGGAAATAGTGGAAAAGACCTATGCACACCCCCACCCCTCAAGCTTTAGTGCTTTAAGATGGAAAACACCTTCTGGGGCCCCTGGTGGTCTCTGTAGCTTGTAGAGATGCCATTAGTCTGAGCTCCAGCCAAAAACTGATAGATGAAGATGCTCTGAGAGTTTTTTTGAGAGCTCTTCTCTTTGCCAACCCTGCGTGCCCACTATCCTTGTGGCTTGAATTCATGTGATCAGATTTCTGAGACATAATTAAGACAATGCAAAGAATGGATTTGTATAGGTAATTTTAAAGTTAAATAAGAAAACCACATCAAATAAGTATTTAACTTTTTCTTTGAGTCCAGTTTTGATAAACCGGTTTCCTGTGGGACAAACTGGGCCTACTGGACCTGCCCTTGACTGACTGAAAAGGGATCATTTTGAGAACATCTTCTCTAGGAAGGATCACCCAATTTCACCTTTTACTTTGTATTGTAGTTTTAGTAATTTGACAATATATAGAGAAATTGGGTCATTATATAATGTAATTGCACTCTGGACTTCGCTGAAGGATGTTGTATTTGGTGTATATGTGTTCTGGATTAAAGGATTACGAGTTATTCAAACTCTGCCTGTTTTTATGTGAGCAGCATGATAGCTATGTTCTCTACATGAGATTGGGAGTAAAACACATTGTCCAGAATTCAACAAGAAGTATACTCTATTCAGTTTTATTCAGATCAAGTACTTTAATTTGTCTTGTTATTCAACTGTGTGTCTTCTGGTTGTCAGTGGTGAGTAAAGCCATGACTCTCTGCTGAGGGAATGATGCTGTCAGGAGGTCTTAGTCAGTGTTTTTTCACACCTCCTGCTTGTCTGCATCCTCTGAAATTACCTAAGGAGATTTTTCTTAACCTTATACTTTTTGCATGTGCCATTTCACTAGAGACTTCACAGCTTTAAACTTTGTTCTGTTTATAACTGAATGCAGGAACTTTGATAAGCCACCTGCAAATTGCTGTGAAGCATACCTGAAGTCTTTTGCAATGGATTATTGATACTTACAGAAACTGCTAAGGGCATGAAGACGTTTTTACCATTTGTTGAATTGTGTGACGTAACTGTAAGATACGATATTTCTTAATGTTATATATGATACATATTGAGTGTTGCTTCAGAAGCAATAAAGTGCTCTTCTTCCATTTGCTAGAAGATTTGTGGGCTATTCAAGAGAAATGTAAGGAACAATTTCAGTTTAGAATCTGAGCATCTTCATTTTACTTGATGAAAAGCAGTCTGTCTGCAATTTATTGACCAAATGCAAGTCAGAGTGCGTTTCTTCAGTTCCATGGAAGTAAGCTGACTCTGAGGGGTAAAGAGAGATTTTCGCTCATTCTTAATAAAGTATTTGGCTCAGAAAAGCATTTCAGTCATTGGTTTTTGAAAGAATGCGGTTAGAACATACCAATCTGATGGCTGCCCCCCATGACATTTTAAATGGAAGTGTTTGGGTATCCTTCTCCATAGTCTGTTTCTGAGAAGTTTCTTCAGATGCAGCTTAAGTGTAAAAATAACCCTGTAAAGTTAGCTGAGACATATAAGAGCAGTGTAAGATTAGGACCATTGAACTTGTTGTTCTTTCTTGTAGAAAGAATGCTTGAGAGTGTATGTTGGTTGGATGAGTTAGCTTTACATTTCTGCATATTTTCTTATTTTTATCACAGTTTTAATTTGACTGTGTAAATTTCTAGACATCCTAATTAGTTATACATCAGAGGAAGCTTTGGTATGTAATGTTACACTGTAAAGTCATTTTGTCCAGGGCTAAATTAGCTAAACTAGGTATCATCTGCATTACTCAGTGTTGGGAGGGTAATCTTAATGAGGCCAGTGAAAGTCAGCCTAGAAAACAGTTACATTGTCTTTAGTTTTAAACTGGATATGATGTGCTTCTGCAGTTTGTGAGTAGCAGGGAAGGAAATTGCCCACTGTAACTCGTGGTGGTGTTAGCAGTAGTGTCATGATTAAGTAATTTGGATTTCAAGTTTGTGGTCAAGTATAGAAATTAATATGAATTTCTAGACAAGGTAATTACTTATCCAAATAATTACTTAAATTATAACATTTATTTTTTAATTGGTAAAAAGTGCTATTTGACACAACCATTTGAAGACCACTTACATGTGTTTTGACAGTAAGATAGAAGGAAAGGCTGCACATGCCCTTTTGGGATCTGGAAGGTTGCCTTCTAAATGAGGAGTCGGAATCAGCTTATTCCTCCTTGGTGTACAGCCCTTGCCGTGGAGCTTAGTATTTCTGCACCTTTGTTTTTGCTTTAGATATGAACTCTTAAATAAATGTGAAATATGTCTTTAATGAAAACTGGATTCAACTTTCAAATTCCAGCTAACCTGAGGTCTCGGTTTGAAAGACAGGTATCTACTAGGGAGGGCAGGGCCTCTCTATGAGTGGAGAATTCAAATCCCCTCTCTCCAAATTATTTTAATTTAGAAAATTGAAGGGGCTTTCAGGCAGAGGTATGGGGACGGGAGTAACAGTTCTTTACTAGTATGTATAATAAGGCAAAAAACCAACAACAATTCCAGCATTAATAATAAACAGAACTAAGAACCTTGAGGGGTTTGTTTCACAAAGCCCAGTGCAGTCTGATCTCTTGGGACTCCGAGAGCACCAAGCTGCAGCAGTGGAAACTCCCGGGCTGGTGGCTGGAACGGCGGGGTGTCCCCGACAGGCAGGGGGGTGCGGGGGCTACAGCATAGCAAAAAGAGCAGTGCTGAAGAAGCCGCAACTCCCGGCCTCCAGCAGGGTAGGCAAAGGAGCTCAGAATTCCTGGGCACACAAGCAGCTGATGGTAGATTTCCCAGGACTGGACTTTTTGTTGACAGTGGACTTCTCCCGCAGCAAGCAGCAGTTTGGTCGTTCTCTCCCCGATGCCGAGGGCAAGAAGAGCCAAGCTGCTCCCAGCTCTTTTTCCTGCCCCAAGATCTTCCCCCTCCCGACTTTCAGCCACCTCCTTTGTGTTGGTCAAGCACCATGTAAGCACCAGTACTAAGTCTCTTAGTAACTTAAAGGGAAAAATTCTATAAGGGAAAAAAAAAAGGAGCAAACCTAACCCCCAACACTGAGATACAAAAAAATGCGAACAAATGAGAGTAAGGACTGGTCAAAGTGTATTTGTATTCTGACTGATCTAGTTGGTCTTGTACAAATTTCCCACTTCATTTTTACATACGTAATTATTGAATTACAGCTGTACTGCTGAGCTCTTAACTGATATTTACTTCTGTTGGAGCTTTACAGTTGGAATAGGGAGGAAAAAAGCTATTAAAAAAAAAAAAAACAAAAAAAAACCCACCAAAATCCAGCTCATTTGTCTTCAAAGTTGCATTCAATTGAAGACATTTAAAAGGCAGCCAGATTTTAAAGTAGAAGTGTTTTACAGAACTCGTACACTTCTGAAAATTTCCACTGCAGAGTCTGTGGAAATCATTACATGTTCAGTCAAAAGCAATACTTTTAATATTCAAGTGATCATCCCTTAGCATTACTTTTGTTTTGCCACCTTGGTATAAGGCATCTTTTCTGAGGAAAAAATCTGATACTTGAACATTTCACGTCTTATTTTAAGTAAGACATAAGAGACAACTAGGCTTGCAGATTAGACAGTTAAGGCCTGAAGTGATTAGAGTTTTAAGGGAGTTAATCTTTAAATGCTTCAGCCTTAGCTAGCTGATCTGTGAGCCAATTTTTCTCAAACATTAATAATTTTAAGGACCTGAATAAAGAGTTATCGACGACATCTATTTATCCTTCAGTGCACCTCGTCAGCTGCAGAGATTTTTATTTGGTGAGGGGTTTTTTGCCCCTCTTTCCCTTCAAATATTTTTAACCTCTTAAGAATCATTACATATATAATTTTTCGATGAACAACTGCACCACAGAGCTCAGTGTAGCACTTACAAATGCATTGTAACATTTTTATTCTTGTATTACGGAAAAGGTGCTTTCAGCACTTAGTAGGAAACATGATAGCAAAAGTACAGCAATTTTTCTTTTCTGAGTGTTTCTGGACTCAGCTTTTATTCTTCAAACATATCAGTCTCCACTATACAACTTAGAGTGCCATTGTTGTGGTGTATTTTACAGTAATGTTACTGCTGTGTTGTTAAACAGCTACATTCTGGTTTTAGAATCTGGTCTTACTGAATGGATGTTAGCTTCTGGATTTTGTAGATTAATGTGATAAAATAATTTGATATTGGTATCTAATTACTTGCAAGTATTCGTTGTGTAATATAATGTCTCACTTGACTAAGTGCTGTCAAAGGGTTCAATTATTGTGCTTTATCCATTCTTAGTTTTGTTTTGAGTTGGAAAAATAACCACATCAGAGCACTACAGTCAACCTGTTTGCAATTTCAACTCTTTTTCAATTCTCTTATCTTTCAATGGAGTATATTGTAAGTGTAACCTTTTTCGCATCTGTCATGGTGTTTTAAGATCCATGCACTTCCATTTTAAGTTAAATTCTTTTTGGATCTTCTGGAGGACTTTATTAAGAAGTGCAGATGTTTTTAGAATCACAGAATGATTTGGGTTGGTTTTCTTCGTTGTTCATATCTCTCATCTCCACAGATAATACTCGACTGCCTGAGATGGTCTTGTCCACCCAAGCTTTGTGTGTGATTCAGTGTCTTTCTTACCTCTCCGTAAGTTTTTCTTACCTTGTTTAAAAGTTAGAGGAAGGCCTGCAACATGGACTTATCTCTAAGTCTCTGTTTTGGGGCTTTTGCTTACTTTTGCTGTCATCTGTTTCCTACTAAGTGTAACAGTCTGCAGAGGAGATTCTGAGACCCCCAGTTAAGCCATGAGGTGTTGTAAGATCTACAAAATTTTGTGGGTGTCTTGGTATTTCCACCTTATAACTTACAAACTTGTCTGTGATAAGTCTCCTGGGTGACCCTGCTTTTCCTGAAGGTTCTGAATTTTGAGTATTAATGTTTTTTGTTGTTGCCTGCTTAAAAAAAAAAAACCTTTTGAAATACTCTTGACTAAAAAGGGCAAGCAATATACATCTCAAACATGTGATATGAAAATGGGCTTATCCAGAAACCAAAACTGAAAAGCAAAAATTATGGGGAAAAACTTATGGTTTTAATTATTTTCAACTTTATGAATAGCCTGGCTATGGATGTGCTTTGTGTTTTTCCAAAAACGTTAGTTTATACTTGAAGGTTAACTTGGATGAATGCAGCACATGACTGTAAAGTGATACATGTTTTTGAAAAGATGAGCATGTCCTTAACATCAGAGGAGGTTCTTCAGCCTAAGTGACCTATTCCACTTTGGATTAGTAATCTCTGAAGATTATTTCAGAATAATTCTATATGAACACAAATCCATGTGAGTTTGAAATGCAAGCAACAAAAGAGCCATTTATCTGGAAAGACACAAACCAGTGTGCATTTCTAAGTCAGTTAAAACTCCTCTGAGTGCTGCACCTTCTGGGTTTACAGCACTGATTTTATGTTGACTCAGCCACACAGAAATTAACTGAAATGTATTTGTGTGCACTATAACATCCAGCTCTGTTGTTATACAAAACTCCTGTTTCCAGTTTTTCCTCATGCCATGTGCAGATGACTCTACCTCAGTTGGGCAAACGTAGATACTGTACGCATCTGTTGTCTCCACAAATAACAAAGTTGAGCCCAGCATGAATCAAAGAATAAAAGTGGGCACTGTTTTGAGATGGCCAGAGGTTAGACATGAGAAGTCTTCGGATAAATAAAATGAAGAGGATAAACTCTTCTCCTTGTCCCTTGTGAATATGGTGAGCAAATAGATTCTCTAGCAAAGGAGATTGGGTGTAAACAGTAATAAATGTTTTAAATAGATGGAGCTCATCCTATTTAGGATTGAAAAATTTTGAGCAGTATTATTTTTTTCTGATGGAGGATGACGTGTGAGGCTAATAGTACGACATGGAAAGGGGAATTGCTTGGATAATCTCCTAAGGTTCTTCTTCGGATTTGTTAATCTGAAAAGCCAAGGTCCTGGCTTCTCATTTGCTTCTCTGAAGAGAGAGCCATGGGAAGGTACCAGACTGGGACATCAGAATGGAGATGAATGAAGAAATATTGTGGATTACCATGGGAGATGAGACTTGGTCTCTGGGGGAGGATTGTCAGGTGTTTGTCCTTGCTGTTAAGTTCTGTATGTCACCATTGGGTCATCTTCCTGTAACTACCAGAGAGGAAGAGAGAGAATTGGACAAATGTAACAATCCTGAAAACTACTGAATTACCTCAGAACTACTTTCCAGTTCGTTGTTTAAAATTCCTGGGTTTGTTTCAGCTCTTTATTGCAGATTATCTGTCAACTTTCTGTTAGAAGTTGAAACTTCTTTTATGCTTGAAGTGCTGTAATTTAGACAATTTTTTGATTGACATTTCTGGGGTTTTTTGTTTGGTATTTCTGTGTGTTTGTGCAGGGAGCTGAGAATTTGTGGGGTTTTGGAGAAAGTCAGCAAGAATGTTGTGTGTTGAATTTATAACCATATATCCAGTTGTCACAAAGTGATCCTTTCTGGGGTTGTGCGAAGGAGCAGAAAGGCAGATGATGTGCAGTCTGTTGGGCTGGAGACAAGATTGTGAAACTTGAACTGGGTCGTTGAATGTGTTCTGGGAATCCAGAAATAATTTATCTGTGAAGTTGATTCCTATGACTGTAAATCACTTTGGAATGTTTTCTAATAGTTCAAGAAAACAGATTAATGGAAAATAAAGGGTATTTTACTTTTTTTTTCTGAACAAATTTGTTAGTGGTTTGTGTTTTGTTAAAGCTGATTCTTTTCATGCTAAGAAGTTTTAATCAGTAGTACCTGTAAATCATTATATTCTCCCAACTCCCCAGTTTGACTGACCTTTTAGTTAGTACTCTACATAAATTTTGTTGTGTTTTGATGCAGGTTTCTTCTGCTGGCTTAAGTCATCTTAGTGGTTTTAAAGCTTGGCTTCTTAAAGTTGAAAACGTTCTTGAAGCCTTTATACAATTTAAGTGCTTATTCATAATAAATTATAAAAGGTGTGTCCTAGTAGTGTTCACCAAAGAACAGAAAACAACATTAATAAATCTTGTGATGATACTTCACAATTTTGTGCATTCTGTGGGCCATAGCTCATTTTATCACTTTATTGTCCAGTTTGAAGCTAAACAAAGATCAGTGCGGAGGCTTTCTGCAGTTCCCAGTTGGTATAATTTCTGATTTCCAGATTCCATACAGGTCAGAGTGGCTCCAGGCACGCACCTGACACAGCACCCATGCAGAAAGCAGCTGATTCCAGTGCCTCAGTGTCTGACTGAGGCTGTGCCATGCAGAATCCTTGGCAAAGGCCTTGGAAGTTTATTGCCTTTTTTTTTTTTTTTAAAACAAATTTCAAAAGTAGCCTGTTGGCCTCCCAGCAGCAGCACTAACTGAAGTCTCAAACAGAGCTCAGCTTAGAAATCCTGAGACTGAGATGCTGTTTTGTTTGCTTCTAAAACAAACACTGCTTAATATTGTTTCAGTACAGCATGGTGGAGCTGCTGTTTGGCTGATTGCATGGAATTGGCAGGACCACTTTGAAATTTTCAGGTTTTATTGTACAACCTTTTTGGACTCTTGTCTGTATCCCAGTAACATGTAGCAATTTGTTTTCTTTTATACAAAACCTGGCATTTGTAGTTGGAAGAAGAAGAAGTTTATGAATGAACTTGAAGGTTAGAAGATACAAAAGGTGCTAGGCTATTTAGATGGCCTTCTTCCTCCTGTATTATTCTTTAGTAATGTGGTATTTTATAACTTCTGGTATGGTTCTGATCCGAATTTCAATATGTGTTTGGTAAATGACTATGAGAATTCTACGGAAGAAATCTTATTTTAAGTAGAAGTCCATAAATAATAATTTTCTATATATTTGTTGTAACAGGAGTTTGGGTTTGGTCATAATAAGGTAAAAGAGTAAAGAAATAATGTGTTTTTATATGCAAAATACAATTTGTACAAAGAGAAGGCAGAAAAACATAACTGTATTCAGATGTGATTTGTAAGTGCTTATTTTAGGGCTAGTCACCAAGAAGAATCTTTGTCTTTGAACTTCTCCTGAGTGGGAATCTGAAGTGTGGAACCAGTAATTTTGCCAGCAGTTTACCTGGACCGCTCCTAGCAAAACTTTTCCTTCTTTCTTTGTCCTCATTGCTCTTTGGGTGTCAGAAATAAACCAGTGCAGGCCAAAACCTTCAGAAGTGGCAGATTTTTAAGATGCGTGGTAATGGTGTAGCTGATCCATGGAGTGTTAGGACTTTATTTAACGTTGCTAAGAGAGACCTCTCTTGGGTCTGTTGCGTTGCAGTATCTGTGTTTTTCAAGGACACACTGTCAAAGCATCACTTGAACAGGTGCTTTTATTTAGTTGCCATGGATACCAGCATAAACTAAAAAGGAAGTTTATTTCTATATCAAAAATAGAGTAATAAATAAAGGATTTCAACTGGCTGCTAATGTGAATCTCTGAAGTCCCAGCTTGCAAAATTGGAGAGGAGGCAGTTCAGGCTCTACTTGTGGCTAATGCTGCTCTGTGGTGATCCTTGCACCGTTTGTAGCTATTGCTCAGCCTGCATTAATTAAATCTGAGCTGTGGAGTGAACCAAGTCAAAGAGGGAGAATTATGACACCCAGGTCTTCTCTTGGATGGTATTTGGATCTTGAGCTTCCATGACTGGATATCACAAGTCTTGCAGGTTTGTATGCTTTAATATATCACCTGCTCTCTGCATGTTTCCCTAGAAATAAAGCAAATTCCCCCTGCTCCCCATCCTGCCCTTCCTGGATTTATGTTTCTAACATAAAAGTTACTGATGCTTTTGAAGAAGCTTTTCTGTCTGGATTTTGTCATAAAGGTTTCCCCAAATTGCTTGCTCATCTTTCCTTTACACTGGCTAGTTCCTGAACTTGGATGTGAAATGAAATTATCTTTTATTTATGTCAACAAAAGAAGATCAGAAAAGCAGATCATGCCCTGTTACTGACCAGTATTGGTTATCCTCACGTTAAAAATGTCTTTTTTCTTGTTTTTTGAAAGCGTATTTCTGATTTGAATCTCTGCCAAGTTACTTGGACAAAAGCAACTAGTACATACATAAAATTAGGATTAAAGCAATTTTAATATAATACATAATGTGTAGTCACACCTCCCACCTCCAAATGAAATGATTCGCTGTTTTACTGAACTGCTAGTATTTCTGTTATCAGTCTGCCATAAATTGTGGGGAATTTTACATAAGAAATGGCTTTAACTTTCTGCTCGTCCCTCTCCCTGTTCTCCCTTTGTCTCTCTGACTTTGGAGATCAGTAGTTCTTTATCTGAGTAAAGGCAGTTCAATGCAAATCCATTCTAGCACTGGTAAAACAGACTGGTAAGACAAGGCTGGATTATGTAGCTACTTTGTGTGGATTCATGCAGTGTATTGCACTGGAATATAATCAACCCAAATCATCTTTTAGTAGTAAAATGCCCCATGCAGTTATGATTGTCCAGCTTTTTCTTAGGCTTACCTGTGAGCTAGGAGTGCAGGAAGCATTATTCAAAAAAAAAAGTAAATAAATTCAAAATTTTGATCCGAGAGAGATCTGTTTTTTAGTTTGCTGACACATCTATGGTATAATGTAGTATTTTAAAAACAAGCAATACTCCTGTTATGTACATGGCATCTGCAGAATCATCCTCACTTCATTTTTTACCTATATTGTTTCCTTTTTGACATGTGTTTTAGCAGTGGACAAGAAAGATGTTCATTAAAATCATGGCTTATAAGCTTAGAATGAAGAATGAATTAGATTTAATGTCAAAGTAGTGGGATAAGAAGTGAGTACTAAAGTTACAGTGTGCTTTCATGACCTCGATGTTTTTAACATTCCTTGAATACCAGATTTGTCTAGTTCTCGGCATCACCTCATGATTATTTGCTATAACTGCATACCAGAAAACCTTATTTCACAAGGATTTTCCTGCATTCTGGCCTGGTAATATACTTGTAGAGACTTGTTGGCATTTGCAATTTTGAAGATTTGTTGTTGGACTGTTTTCATATCTGGTTCGTGTCTTGTATATTGGATTTGATCTGCTTCTCCCAAAAAGCAGAGGAACTGGCATGACCTCTCAAAAAGTGGGTGGAGAGTACATTCTCCCCCTCCCCACAATTTAAATATTTTGCTCCTATGACCAATGTGTGTTTGCAGCAGCCACTTTCTGCATGAGCAGCTTTTCAGCATCCACAGCGAGTTATGTATTGGCACTGAGGGGAAAAAATTACTCCAAAAAGTCACTTGCTGGTCTGGCTTATGGCTGGATCTTTTATATAAGTACAGTTGAAGTTTTCTATTTTAAAATTCAAGATTAGATTCTTTTTATACTTTCATCAATGATGTTACTTAAAAGGATTTCTGAATTTCATGTCTGAATGTCTTTAGTCCAAAAGATTAGCAGCATTTTTAGCTGTGTAGCTGGAAAACTGTTACTATTGTAATAAATATATATCTACAATTTTCTGGGGGTTTGGTTAGTACAATTGTGAAAACTTCATGTGATTTGGGACACTTCCATTTTATGTAACCAAAGAGTGATTAAGTGAATGGAAATGCATTGAATAACAGTAACTTTGTGAAGTCTGATCAGGCTTGAAATATTGTTGATATCAGTTTTTTTGGACTAGTGTGCCTTAGCTGAAGAAAGTAACTATTTGAGTTGCTGTGCTGAGAAAAATGTTTTGCAGTAATGACTTGTGTGGAATCATATGCAATTAATAAATATTCAAATATATTTTAGCTTTGTTTAAAATGAAGGCACATCAGTGTAAAATTTAGTTTATTATGGCTGCCGCAAACATAATTATATTTGTATTTTGTGTGGCAAAGGCTTAGTAGATAGTATTCCATGAAGTGGGTTCAATAATACATTTTCCAAAAGGTTTCAGTTTGGTCCAAGGTGAACAATGATATAAAAAAAGGATAATGTAATCAAGTGTCAGGTTTTTGTGTTGACTTTGGCTTTAGACTGCAAGTAGTATTGTGTGTTGTGAGAGTTCAGTTAAAACTTCTTAACTCCAGCCCCTGAGTTCAGACTGAGAATTAACAGAGAGAACCTAAGTGGGATGTTTTTATTGAACTATTTCTTTGGTTGTTGAAATGGAAAGATGGAAGAACTTTAAGATTTTAGGTACCTTTCTTTCAAAATTCATCATTAAGCTTTCAAGAACACTTCAAAATTACAGAAAAAAGAGATTTTCATTGGCTCTCCTTTTTTAACTACTTCTTGCAGGATCTGAATACATTTAACAATGCAAGTATTTTTTAACGGTCTGTATTTGTAATTTGATCATAAAAAGAAATGGTTGGAAAGCATTACCTGAAAAGGAGTATTTGGTGGCATGTTTTATGTATTGGCTGTTTTTTTTAATGACACATTTTGAGCTGAGCAGCCTCTAAATAGACGTATTTTCTAAGTATCCTAATTTATTTTTTTAAATACATAGATGGGATTTATGCTGAAGCATTTTAGGGTAATAAGTAATAATATGCATCTTACATTATTAAGGTGTGTCATTATTACAGCATATGCACACCCTCCTATGTCTTTCTACTTAAATATGATAGCGCTTATAAGCTTTCCTTTTAAAGTAGGAATTTACTATGATGAGTTAGGTAACAGCATATTTATGTGCACTATTTCACTTGTTATGGGTAATGCCTTACTTGTCTGTTGCAAGAGCCTCACTACAGTGGAAACTGTATTTAAATAAGGACTTGAATTGAGTAGTGGTTTCTGAAGGGAGTTGAAAGAAGGAAACTTAATGACTGCTGTGTCTTCAGACGACTAGCTTTAAGTGTGGTAGAGAAGAATGTGATTTTCAGTTTCACAGTATGTGATGTCTTGCACTGAATAAGGTAAGAATGGGGTGCTCCAGAGTTGTCTGTAATTTAGTTTTAGTTTGAGTTACCCCCTTCTTTGGGTTTTCTTGTTTGAGAAGGTGTGGTTCTCTGTGCCAGCACTGATCCTGAGGGAGAGGAGAAAGCCAATTACCTCATTGGATATGCAGTATAGAAAGATGTAAATGAGATTTGCAAAGTGCAAACACATTTCAGACCCCCCAGTAGGAGAGGCAGTGCACACAGGGGATGAGTGCTTTCTGCTGAGACTGCAAAAAGCAGCATGGACAGCAGGTGAGGGAGGACATTCTGCCCTTCTGCTGTTGCAGTGAGTCCAGAGGAGACCACTAAGGTGGTCACAGGGTTGGAGCACCTCTCTTGTGAGGAAAGACTGAGACAACTGGGGTTGTGCAGCCTGGAGAAGGCCAAGGGAAACCACCTTCTGGCAGCCTTCCAGTGCCTGAAGTAGCGCTACAAGACAGCTGGAGAGGGACTTTATACAAGGGGCAGGTAGGACAAGGGGCAATGGCTTCAAACTGAAGGAAAGTGAGTTTAGATTAGATGATAGGGAAATTCACTATGGGAGTGGTGAGGCATTGGCACAGGTTTCCCAGAGCAGCTGTGGATGATCCATCCCTGGCTGTGTTTAGGGCCAGGTTGGATGGGGCTCTGAGTAACCTGGGATATTGGAAAGTGTCCTTGTTCCTGGGCAGGGAGTTGGACTTAGAAGATCTTTAAGGTCCCTTCCAATTCAAACCTTTCTATGATTCTGTGACTTGCTGTTCAAATTTCAACCTATGGCAAAATGCAGACAGTACAATTTCTTCAAAGTCTTACAGGTCTATGTGCTACCTTCCCCTTCCTAAAGTGTCTGTATTAGTGCTGTGGGAACCCTGTGAATTTTGGAAGGCTATGTTTTAAACAGGAATCAGTAATGGAACAGATAGACAGGTTTATTACGCTGTTGATAGTTGAGCTACCATGTTTCAGGTTCCCTTTCCTGAGTGATAACAAGAAGTCTGGTATTGCATATGCATCTTCAGGATTCTTTTTTCATGGGCTTTAGTTTCCCCTTCTCAGTTAGGGAACATGTAATGCTTCATTACCAACTGCTTGGTATTGTAAGACCCTCTCATGTACGATCACTGAAGACTTTAGTTTTGACTGTTACAGATTATTTTATTGTCCCCAGACTTGACAAATTTCCTGTTGAACATTTGTGATATGTTTACTGTCAGTCAGCTGCTACACCACGCACACAGAGTCCAGCAGAGATCTAATTTGCATCTCTTGGGGAAAACCAGCCATTCAGTCTTGCTTTTAAAAATAGCTTATTACTTCAAAAGAGAACTGTTCTCCTATACCATGACAGTTTAATTTGATTGAGAATTTTTTTTGGTGAATGGTCCCGCTAAAAGGTTTTTTACTAAGTCACTCTTTCGTGTGGAGTACATCATCCATTTACTTATGTTGAAGGGCTGTTAATAGATAGATGATATATGATCTAGCTGTATAGAAGCCTTTCTGATTCTTTTCCAGTGTAATTTATTTTTCTGTTGGGCTACTAGTTTGACGTAATTCGACGTCTTCTGCACATTTGCTACTTGCAAGCAAAGATTCTGGAAAATGCTTTTATAAACAGATGAAGCATTTGCCTACTTCCCACAACCCTACCTTCTCTTGTCTTCAGAAACCCACAACTTAGAGTTATCTAATATTACATTTTGATTACAGAGAACACTTGGAATCATCCTCACTGATACTTTTAGTTTTGTTTTCTGAAATCTTCTCTATCTTCCTCTCCAAAATACAGTTTTGTTGTGGGAACTTCCTCAGGAACCCTTCTAAGAAACTATAACATAGAAAGACTTCATAGATGGGTTTTTTCAGTCCTCTTTGAGGGATTTTGCTGTTGCTTTTATTTTAGCCATTGTCATCAGTTTTTAGATGCTTTCTCCTTCTGATGCATGATGAAACATATCTTAGTAGTAATTGAGGGGATTATCCTGTTCTGCTACGCACTGAGTCAGCCTCACCTTGAGTCCTGTGTGCAATTTTGGGCACTCCAAGATAGAAAAAATATAAAGCTGTATAGAGAGTGACCAAAGGAGGGCATGAAGATGAGGGGTTGGGAGGTGGGAGGGGAAGCTGTTCGAGGAGTGGCTGAGATCACTTGGTCTGTTCAGCCTGGAGGAAAGGGAGTGAGAATAGACAGTTCTCACTGTTAAAACTTCCTCATGAGGGTATGAGGAGGGGCAGGCACTGATCTCTTCTCTCTGGTGACCAGTGACAGAACTCAGAACTGAAGTTGTGTCAGGATATCAGGTTGGATATCAGGATAAGGTCCTTCACCCAGAGGGCAGTGTGACACTGGAACAGCTGGGCAGTGGTCACAACACCAGCCTGACAGAGTTCCAGAGTGTTTGGACAATGCCCTCCGGTACATGATGGGACTCTTGGGGTGTCCTGTGCGGGGCCAGGAGTTGGACTTGATGATCCTGATGAGTCATCAGGATTGCCAACTCAGAATATTGTATGGTTTGATGATTCTGATTTTCATTCCTTAACAAATTTCTCTGCCATATTTCTCAGTCATTTTCAAATGTTGTTTTATTTGTAACTTGCTGGAGTTTATGCGTACTTCTATTTTCCTTATCTTGGACAGGACTTCCCTCCTCTTCCCCCTCCCCCGATAGTTAATTGATTGTTTTCAGAAGATAATTATGACTGCTGAGTGACACTCTGACAGCAACAGGCTTCAGACTCATCACCACTTTCTAGACTAGAAAAAGTGAAGCCTACATGAGGTTTATCACAGTGACTTCCAAAAAACAAATTGCTACAGGTTCTTGCTGGTATGAGTTACAGTCCAACTCCCCTGCCTTTAGAATTTACTTTTCCTTACAAGTTGAGTTCTTTCCTACTGTGAGAGTGTCCTCTGTGGAAAGAGGGTCAAGGCTACTGGTAGGGCTCGATCTTGGAATAATGCTCTCTTAATGTGAGACTTCTCTGTACTGGGAAAAAAACAGAGGCTTGGAGTGGGACTGTGTTGTGTAGCCTGGCTGGCCCAGCCCAGGCTGACTGACCTGCTGCTTTCCTGGGAGAGGAGCAGCAGCATCACATTCCAAGGAGCAGAGCCTGGGCACAGCTTACCAAGGGAACTATGTGGGCCACCACTGGGATGTGTCAGGAGGAGGAGAGAATGGTTACTGTGGATGCTGATCTTTCAGTTTTTATATACTAGCTGTCAATTTTTTGCTTGAGTTTTCAATTTCTGTCTGATACAGGAACATGTAATTAAAAAGTGTTGAAGTGTTGGAAAAGAAAAAGAGCTCTAATTAAGTTTTCTGAGCAGGGATTTTGGCTCTAAACTTTTCAATCAAGCTGGCAGGAGTGTGCTTTCATAAAAGCCCGTGGCCAGCCCACTTGTGTTCATTTGGAATGGAACTCTGGAACTCGGGCTGCTTGTCACTGCCTGAATTTTCCCAAGTAGGAACTGTATTGAAATTCCCGTACTAAACCTCCTGTGGTTATCCTTCCTCTTTGAAATTAGTTTGTTTTCACTGCATTTTGTATATTTGTACTGTGTTTACATTTTCTTCAGGTTTTACTTGAAGATAATGTATCTTTCCTGAAAATACCTGAGGTGATGAGCAGGAAGTTAATTTTTTTTCTTGCTCTGGTAGGTATTTCAGGTATTTTAGTAAAGGAATATCAAGATATTTTCAAAGCAGATTGGGAAGACTGTACATGGTGTTGTTAAGCTTGAGTGCTTGTCTGAACTTTTTTATACATCCTTTTTGGGATGCAGCTGTGCCGCACTTGTGGTGGGAAAACAAAGAGATCTTACTTAAAAGCTGTAGCAGTATTGGGGCACAAAAGTAATGTTTTCTAGTTTCACTGCCACATTCCATAAATTTTACACAAGACTGCAATTTATGTGCAATGTTTTCAACTACAGTAAACATTATTAATAACCTCATCTAGAAAATAATTACATGCTCTGAGGTCATGAACCTAATCCTTGGAACATCATGGGTTGCAGTTAGAGTTGACTTTAGTCAGTGTGGCTGAATGGACATATGTGTGAATATGTGTAAAATAAAAATCCGACAGTTTTTATCCCTTACTTTTTAGAATTTCTGGGGTGTGAAAGTGGCAGTGGCTTTGAAAGTTTTATCGTGTTTTTACTGTGGCTTTTAAAATGCATATAAATAAGTAATTGCTTTAAATGGAAGCAATGTAAATGCATGGAGTGCTCTTTACTATTTTTGTTTTGCATATACTTTCTCAATATGTTGTATTCAATGAATACAGTAATTTATTCACTTTTCAGAACAGGAGCTGATATTTTATATTTAATTTGATTTAATTTTGTATCAAATCAATATTTGTCTTAAACTCTGTTTAAAACAAAAATTTGTGTAATACTATAAAGAAGGGAGAAGAAGCTTGTTAAAGGTTGTTATATGTTGATGAAGATTTCCACAGGGCTTTGTGAACACTTTCATGTGGATTAATTGGAAATGACCAGGCAAAGTATTAGATTTTTTTTTTTTTTTCCCTTTCAGTTGGCAGTATAGCCTTCTAACACTTTTTTTAAGATTGTTCTTTACTGGAGATAGTATTTCTATTACAAACCCACAAACCTGCTGGCTCTGGAAGCAATTATTTCAGATGAGACATTAGAATTATAGATAAATATGAACACTTCATTTTTTTCTCAACTAGGAACACTTGATAATTTACTCCTTATGTGTTTTGAAAAGTAAGTTTGCTCATTACTCTTGATATTATAATTGCTCTTTAAAACATCATTATTAGCATCAGTTTTGCAAATATGCTAACAGGTAATATGGAAGTCAGTCATGAGTTCTGGCGGCAGATTTTTTTATAGCATGTAGCACATTCATGACTATAAAATTTTCTCTTATGCTTTTTCTGTTTCTGGTACTGGCATTAAAGCATACATTTAGTCAGGTATTTACCATCTAAGTTTCACTGTTTTCACTGTCTCATTTTAAATATCAGACCAGTTGGTGCTCCAATCCAGCTCTCAGTTAAAGTGAATTGACATTTAGAAACGTCTCTGGTGCAGGAGCCAGTAAAAGTTGGTTAGCACTGGTTACAGGAAGAAACCACAAGGCTCTGGCTTCCAGCAGATACTGGAATCTTGTACTAGAAGATGTGTGAGTCAATACACTTGGGGTCAGGGATGCCATCCACAGGAGCTTCTAGAGGCTGGAGGGGTGAGCCAGGGAAAGCATTATGAAATGATTCAGGGAAAAAATGCAAAGCCCATGTTTGGAAAGGAAGACCCATGTGTCATGTTTCATGTTGGAGATGGGCTGGCTGGGAAACCTCTCTGCTGAAAATTACCTCGAGGTCCTGCTAGATAGCAAGCTAAACATGACCCAGAGTGTGCCCTGGCAGCAAAGATCTCCAACAGCATCCCAAATGGCATTCAGAAGATCACAGCCAGGAGCCTGAGGGAACTGATTAATTAAGTCCTTTACTCAGCACTTGATAGATGGCATCTGAAAAGCTGTTTCTGGTTTTGGGCCCTCAGTATAGGAAGGATGTCCGTGAAATGGAGCTGTTCTAGAGGAGGGCAGCCAAGAGGGTCTGCTCAGGACCCAGAAGACTTGTTCCATGAGGAGAGGCTGCAGGAGCTGGGAGAGTCTGCAAACTGGAAAAGGGGCATCTTTGGGATGACAGAAGAGCAGCTTTCCAATACCCACATGGGGGCTGTTAAGAAGATGGAGCCAGGTTCTGCTCAGTGCCATGTGATGGGAGAACAAGAGGCAACGGGTATAAATTGAAGTAAGAGGGTTTGTAAGCCAAGCGAGAGAAAAGCTTGCATCATAGGAAAGTCAAGCATTGGAATAAATTGTCCAAGAGACTTTATGGTCTCCATCTTTGGAGGTTTTCAAGATTGACTTTTTAAGTCCCTGAGCAGTCTGGTCTGAGTTTGTTGTTTATCATACTTAGAGTAGGAGGCTGGATGGTACAGCTCCTGAAGCGCCTTCCCTAGGACCTCCAGTTGTCAGCAGCATAATGTATCCTAGTGTGCAGAGGTTGGTGAGGAGAAGGAAGATCTGTGGTGAGATTACATCTCAGTTAGAGCAGCTTCTGCAAAAGGGTCCTGCTGCTGAGCAAGAGGGGCAGAACTGCATCCCGGCATGCAGCCCACATCCAGTGAGCCAGGTCACACCTACTGTGATTAACTTTGTAGCTGATTTCTTACAGGCAACTTTGAGGAGCTGTTTTTCAGCTCTCTGCCCAATGTCCTATGTGTTCTTAATCTGGGAACTGGTTCTGGATGTTGTTCATCAGTCTGGCTGTTAGTACCAGATGTTCTTCAGTTGCCCAGAACAGACAGCAGCTGCATTTGCTGTTGTGGCCTGCTAACAAAACCAAAGTGCACATTCCACATTTTAAAAGACCTTGTTGGAAATAATTTCTTTTCAAAGAATGTAGGAAATAGACCTATTTATTGCAAGATCTCCAACGGATCTTTGATCTGATTGGTGGCCTGACAACTCTGCATTTGAAAAAAGATGGAGAAGAAAGGAACTAATTTTAAAATACATTTTTTCTTCTTAATATTTAAATTATTGATGGGTTGTGGTATGGTTTTCATTACTCCATCCAGTCACTTGGTTTCTGTCACTTTTTCATGTGCAGAGCCAGATATGCAAGATGTTTTCTTAGTAATTTAGTGACTTGATTTTGTGGTATTCGTCAACAGCATCTGTTTTATAGCGATGCGCATACTCTTAGAAACCTGTAGAAGCAGAAAAGCCACTTCTGGCTTGCCAAATCTCTTGATCAAAAGTTATTAAAGGCCTGGAAATTCTTCCCAGTAGGTCTGCTATCAGCTTTATCTAGAAACAGTATATATGCTTCATTAACTCAGTGTGGCTATTCTTATGATAAATCATTTTGATTGGTTGGTAGATGGTGTGTTTGTTGGGTGAGCATGGTTGCCTACTGAAAAGGCAAAGGTGAAAATGGCAAAGTTAATGAACAGTTGCTCTGATTATGTTTTCACACTTTGCTCTAGAAGGAGAGCATGTTTCCATGGAAGAGGTGAGGAAGGTGGTTGTGTACAGTGTGGCCGTTCTGTACATCACACACGTATTGCTTTTAGTTATGGCACTTGAACTGTGAGAAACAGCAGCTGCAAAGACTGGAGAAATAAATTTGTCTGCTTTATCACACAATCATTTTATTTTCAGGAAAAGAAATCCTAAGTGGAAAATTGGTTTCATTGTCAATGTGTCAACTTGCTCATTTTCTTTACCTCCTTTTTGACAGTATTTTTCTCTATAAAAATATTAAATGGTTGGTTTGTTTGTCCTTCATAACAGTATGTTTGGCATTCACGAAATGCCTCTGTAAAGTTTTGTGGGAATTGCTTTGAAAGATACCTAGATGCCTTAAAGATTTAAATTGCGAAAATGTGATTTTTAATGGTAGAGTGGAAATCTAATAAAACTGTTTTCTTCTGGTTGGTAATAAGTAGTTTTTTAGTTATGCCATCCTGAGAAAATCTTATTGAAAGAGGCAAATTAAAGCATCTCAATGAAAATATCTCAGTATTCCATTTGTTAGTGCTAAAGGATTTCTTTTACTACAGAAAGGAAGTGCTCAGTTTCAGGCAAGACTCTATTCCAGGCTTAATTTGTATTTCAAGAATTTCAGTGAATTAAAAGTTCCATGAGGGAAATGAAAGTGAAACTTAGACTTGCGCCCCCTTGCCTCAAAAAAGCATGCGATTTAGATAAAGGCAACTTTATGGGCAATCTGTAGTTCATGTAAAAAGAAAAAAAAAAAAAGAAATATACATATATATATATCTGCTGTGTTTCTGTGTTTTATTCCATGCGAGGTCTGCAGGGCAGACCTGGCTGGGGGTTCGGCAGATGGTTCTACGTGGAGGTATTTATCTGACCGAGTCTGCTTGACTTTTTAAACTCTCATTGTTCCAGTGCAGTCCCAGCTGTAATGTGGAATGCAGCACGAGCTTCCGGGAAGTGCTCGAACCCTGCTCCAACAAACGCCTGAGTAGGAGGGAGAATCATCACTGCTGACTGAGGGCAGCTGAGCTCAGCTTAGCAATTCCTCAGTTCTTTTGTCTTCCTGGCCCGCCGTGAGACGTGGTCTTGGCAATGGCTGTGGTGATAAAGGAAAGGAAAGGTGAAGCAGCTCCTGGAGCAGGAACTGCGGGAGGCTGTGTTTGTTTCTCTTTCTTGTTTGGTAACGGAATCTGTTGTTTCAGTGAGTAAGCAAGCGGCAATGACATGCAGAATTGCACGTTTTAGTGAGACACTGACCTGCCAAGATTCCTTTCATTTATGACATTATTTCAGAAAAAACTTTAGAGCAGAAGCATTGTGTTACTACTTAGAAAGCTCATCTTAGAACGTGACTGTCCAGCATTTCTGAAACTGTGGTTTTATATCTTAGTGTAAGAGGTTGGTGTGATGATTATAATCAGAAGAGTTGGTTTGTTTACGTACTCTTGTAAAATTCAGTATTTCACATGTTTTAGTTACTGCACTATATACTACTTATAGTTGCAATATTTGGGCACGTTGTAGTAGGCTTCTGGAAGTTCATTTTGGATACTTTAGGATCTTTGATATGAAAAATGGTACATTTTGGTTTTCTTTGCACCTTGAAAGGGGTAATTTTGGTGCTCTTTTTATTGATGATTCATTAGAGTTAGAATTAATTTCAGTTGATGGATGTACCTTGCAGATGGTGAATTAAGTCTTTTATTTACGTGAGTAGAGATGCTTTCATGGCACAAAAAAAAAGTGGCTGTGTACTAGCTACCTACTTGCTCCTAGTAATACACTTACTCCTTACATATTTTTAGTAATTAAGAACACCAAATCATGCAGGAAGGACATCATTACTACATAAAATACATTGAGTGATTTAATAAGTACTGTACATGTCAGGACTTAATTGCACAGGTGATTAGAGCCCTGGATGGAGAGTGAAATGGGCACTTTTCCTCTGCGACCATTTAGTACATTCATTTTGTATTAATAAAAAGCATCAAATCTTTGAAGTGTGTGCACTGAAACTTAAAGAGAACAACTAATGAAACCGATCAAACAGCAGATTTTTTTATTTAATAAAGATAAGATATCAAAGAAGTTAATGGTTCCAGAAAGGAAAACTGCCCTGTGAATCTGTTCACATTTGAGTGCGCATTCAGAACTGGATCCAGCTGCACTGTAGATGGAGAGGCTGCTCAGTCCATGCAGCTTATCCCTTTATCTTGTGACCTGGAGTGTGTGACACAGCGGATAAGGGATTCATTCCTCTGTCCTGCATTCCATTTCAGTAAATCCTTCCATATCCAGCACCTCATGCAAAGCACTTTTTTTTTCTTTTGTCGGTTTTGAAGTTATTTAGGGAAAGCCCAGTAACAACGTACGTGTAAAGAAGGATGCATCCTGCTGACATGCTCTTCCTTTTCCAGGAACTGACGTTCTCGTCACATTGAGTGACACACACAAGGGATATTGAGTTTTTACTAATTGTGTGGAATAAAACAAAAGGGGTAAAGGGGACTGCAGTATTTGGGAATTTGGAGGGGAACTTCAGTTCCAGTCTGAGAAGTTGTTTCATTTTGTAATCAGACTGCTAATTAAAATATGCAGTTTTAGGAAACTGTAGCTGAACAAAAGTCTCTTGGTTTCATGCAGCAAAACTATGCCTTGCTAATCTGGTAATATTCTCTGAGTGCATAAACCAAACAGTGGATATAGCTGAATCACTGGCGTCGTTTATTTGAAGATTCCAAGTCCTTTGCCGAACCCCTTCAAAACAGGCCAAGGAAATTACAAGGCAGGGTGTCATGGGTTGGCACAGTTAAATTTTTAGTTATGGAGAAATGTGGAATGTATGTCCAGGTCCAGACCTTAGAATTGCTTTAGAAAGAGCAAGGACCTATTAGAAGGCTAGTTTGGGATATTGGCATCTGTTTTGACCACTAAGGATGTCAAATGTGGCTTTGGGAAGTACCCATATAAAAACCTCTGATTTTTCTGCAGGTCACTCTCTTGCTTTCAGGTCAGTCACTAGGTAACATCATGGGCAGCCCTGGATGAGACCAGGGGGGGTGTGGAGGGGAGGACATGCACCAGCCTTCCCCCATTGGCATGGCTTGTCGTCCTGCAGCCCGGGGCAGAGAGCACATGGCCACTGCAGGCCTGGGCAGATTTAACCCTTTCCTGGCAACATGAAGCTTCTAAGGCCTAAGGCTTCCCTAATAAAGAGAAGAAAGAGACAGAGTGGATATAGAAAAGACACCGCATTAAGTCAGTGGATCAAGAGTGAAAGAACTGATAAGAATATTGGACAAGAGGATCGAGGAATTGGACATTTTTAACCTGACTTCTCTGGAGTAAACTATGGAGAAATGGAGTGTTCCTTGTAACATCTTAATGTTATTTGGGAGAATGCTGGTTCCAATCAAAATTGGGGACTGATATGATTGAGATTTAATTGAGAACCTTAAAGCCCTTGCTCTTGGGTTAAAAGGAGGTCTCAGCCTTTGAGAGAAAGACAATTTTAGAGAGAAAGGGAATCCTTGTTTTGTACTGGAAGAAGAATTCTTAAACAGTACTCCAGATAGACCAAGAGGCCCATAAGTAGTCAGGAGAAAGGCTTGCAGATTTGTGCCATTGGGAACCACTAGACTGTTGTAGTCTTGTGGTGAGTGTCTCCATAGTACTCTAGAGAGACTCTTCTCCCAAAGTGATGAAAGATTATGTTTAAATGGTGAAACTGCCTGAAAATCACAGTTTGTATCTCTCTATGTTGTTTTGTAAGGGTAACAGTTTGCAGAGAGGGGGAAGAGTGTTTTGGCATTTCATTCTGGTTTTAGTTTATTTCCCCAACTTTCTTTTTTCCATCCTTTTAGTGTGTGTCAATAATACTATTTGTTTATTTTCAAGCTTAAGCCTGCTTTGCTTTTTCTCTTAATCTTTCTCCACAAAAAAAAAAACCAAAAAACCAACCAAACAACAACAACAAAAAAAAACAAGCAAACAAACAAACAAAAACCTAAGACCACTACACTAAATTTAGCAACCAGAATTTAGCGAACGTGAAACCACTACACAAGGGACAGTCAGGAATCAGGTGGTGAGCAGGAGAGCTAAAAGAAGTTGACAGGTGCAGAACTAAAGTGTTCAGTGCAGCTGAAGTGTTCCTTGCTAGAGAGGAGAATGTTCATATGCAATAAATATCAGTTACAGGATAACAAAATTGCAGCTATTAGAACTATTTATCTAGTTAGGATCAGAGGAAGCCCTTGGGAGAATTTTGAGAGTGGAAATTAGTTGGATGAGTAGCAAGATGGCTGTTGAAATTCAGTGCTGATGAATGCAAACCCATGCATAGTGTAGGAAGTAATATGAACTGTGCATAAGCTTTGCTGTGTTAGGAATTAATTTGACAAATTTAGAATACATCTGAGGAGCAGTGTTTTGGACAGCAGAGTTGGAGATCTTTGGCTCAGTAAGCAACAGTTTGTGAAAAAAAGCAAAAGCTAAGATTTGTTAAGGATGGAATTGTGGAAATAAAATGCATAAACAAATAGTTCCCCTGTTGTCTGGAAGCGTACAAGAAATTTGGGAATGATTACTAGAATGACAAGGTAGATGAAAAGTTTGTGGAGATGTATGATAAATATGTTGGACATGTCTTTCTTCATCTTCTGGAACCTGGTATATTTTTCTCTCTTGTAGAACACAAAAATCAGAAAACAAAAATTGGTAGCAATGTTAAATGCTCAGAAAAGCTTTTTTTTTTGGACAAGATGTAGTAATTGTAAAATCTTGTGAAGTTTGTAGAAGAAGAATATGTTCCTTCTTTTCACCGATGGAGTCCTGCGTCTCCATTTTCATATAGAAAGCATTCACAGTAGTTTAAGGATATGCAGGTTAATGAACAAAACCTTTTTAGTTTAGCAGTAGTAAACTTTTCCAAATCCTTTAACTCAGGTAAATTTATTTTTGGAAGGAAATCCATATGTATGGGAATGACTTTTTTTGTATTTGCTATACTTTTGTAAGAGCCTGTGAGATTATGTATTTGCAGTGAGTACCTATTTGTCACTCAGGCTGGAGCTGAACTTTGTGTTCATACACTGCCTTCTCATTTAATAAGTCTCTTATTTATTACTCAGCCTTGTGCTTTAGGCTGGCGGTGGCCTCTTAATTTATAAGTCGCAGTTTATTAGAGGAATTGTATCTGATCATCTCATACGATTAATATATATTCTTCTTGCTTGGAACAAGTAAGGCAGAAATACTTTAAAAAAATTTCTGTGCTAATTAATGAATGGAGTGCTTCTGATTTAAATCATGCCTATAAGTAAATAGTTTTTAATACTAAATAATCTTGGTAGGTGCATGCAATAAATTTCAGGTTCACAGTGAATTTTAGGAAACAGCAAGGTGCCACAAATACATCAAATGCATTTCTGAGCAGTAGAAGAACTAGTTTAAAAAGGCTTTTTGGCTCAAGTGGATTTCTGTCATCAGGTATTTTCCAGTTACCTTCTCAATGCTGAGAATGGTTGTTATTAAAAAATACACTGGCTGCCATGACTATTGCTTGTCCTTCTGATTCAAGGTTCTCACTTGACACCATGGCCAGAAAAAGCTAAGTATTGTGAAGATGCACATGATACTGTCTTGAGGGAATTCTGAGTTGCAGATATCTGTTACTGATGACTGTTGTATGCGTTTTTATGGCATAGATCAATTAAGCATTTTGATAAATACTAGTGACAGAGTTTTTGAGAATAATTTCACATTATTAAAAATAAATGCTGTTGATATGTTTCTAGTGGATACAGAATTTTACCATTTGAATTTCTAAAAATTTGCATCCTAAATGGAAAGTTCATTTTTGTTATGTATCTTGGTGATGTTCTCACACAAAGGTATAACTAATAAATTAAAACTTTGGGAAAACCAACCTTTGTTTCTTAATGTATTTTTTTTCATCTAGTGTGTCTGCCTTTGCTAATTAATTTTAATTACGCCAATATTTCTTCTATGTGTATCTCTTCTAAAGAAGCTGTAAGAACTCTAAACCTTTGGTTCTGGGAATTGTTGGGAGTGTAGTTGTTGCACACCTAACTTTAAGGATGGCCTTCACTGCTCAAGTTTTTTTGTAATATAATGAGTAGATATGTTAAGGAGAGAGAAACCACTTCAGTTTTACCAGTGATTAATCTAGCAGGATGTGATAGAGAAAAAAAACCCAAAAACATTTCACATAAAACTGAATGGAATGAAAAGATCATCCTAAAATATATAAAATATAGACCAAGGTGTTGCAGACATTTCTGTTCTGAGGTTGAGGAAAGGAACAGGGAGGAACACATCAAGCAATATTCAGTCAATTATCAGATGATTCTGATAATTACAGAACACTATTGCTCCATGTTTGGCAAGTGAAGGGGTGATTGCAAGATACTGTTGTACAAAATATTCTGGCTGTGAAAGAAGAGAGTTTGGTAACTGGTGATACTGTATAGTTCTGGTCATTAGGTTTTTCCTTTAGTTTGGTCCTTGGTTTATCCTCACATTACCCTAAGAAACCCAGGATGCAGTTACCCTCCAGGGGAGTAATGAATAAGACTGTTTAAGTTCTCCAGCTCTATGAATCCCTCTGTTCAGTGCTGTAAAACTGCGTTTGATATCCCCAAAGTCAGGTTACTTTTCAGAGTGTCTTTTCTGCATTTCACAGCTTGGGTTTTACATATGGAATACTGATGTGTCTGGAAAGTGTTTTTGTGAAAAGCAAAGTCTGCTTATCCTGGATAAAAAACGCAAAAGCAGTAGCAAGTGCAGATTTGCAGTTAGTGCCCAATGCTCCCACTTGTTTACTCTGCAGGCGTAGGGTATCAGCTTTTCAGTCTGCAACTGAGCTGTCTGACACTTCGTGTCTCCTCTGAGAAGTTTTCTGTGCTCCTTAATAGATAGCTTCCCTTGCTTAGGTTGTCAGTAGTTTCCTAAAGAAGATGCTGGCTCTGCCTCTGTGCCTAAAGCTGGATGTCCCTAAAACATCAATCCCTTTAAAGGTTGGTAATAATCGTAGTAAGGGAAGTTTTTCTGCAGGGAGGGAGGAATTTTTGTCAGCATGTTACTGTCTCAGAGGCTGCAAGTTAAAAATAAAAAAACCAGAAATACCTACCACCAGCAGCCAGAAAACCCTTAAAAATCCTCAAGGCTTTTCCAAGCCTCATTAGGCATGGCATCAGTAGGAAAACTTAAGGGTGCGTGTGCCAGAACAGGACCTCACATGCACAGATACGTTCGAAACGTTGAACATCTCAGCTGGGCAGTACAAAAGTGTTGGTAAGTGATGGGTGGCAGGTTAGCTCAGAATTTTGGTGTTGGTTAAATGCATTTGGCTAAGAGTGTACAGAGAGCTGTGTTTGTTTATGTGATAAAGAAATTCTTTGGCTTATAAAGCTGAATTCAGTCTATACATACTTGTGTGTGCTCAAGTCATGCAGAAATGATCAGCCTTTGTGACTTGCCACCTGCTTTGAGTTAGAGGAAGTCTACGGTTGTCTGAAGGCACGTATTTTCAGGCCTCATTTTCTTTGGTGAAAGTGCAGGCAGGAGATGCATGTTCTCCTGTTGTAAGAATACTGGCTGGTTACATTTAGGCATTTTCTGTATTTACAGAATCACAGGATGTCTAGGTTGGAAGAGACTTTCAAGATCATCAAGTCCAACCCATGCCCTAACACCTCAACTAGATCATGGCATCGAATGCCACATCCAGTCTTTTGTTAAACACATTCAGGGATGGTGACTCCACCACCTTCCCAGGCAGACTATTGCAGTACTTTATCACTCTTTCCATAAAAAACTTTTTCCTAATATCCAACCTATATTTCCTTTGACACAGCTTTGAGACTGTGTCCTCTCGTTCTGTCCTTTTGCTGCCTGGAGAAAGAGACCAACCCCCAGCTGTCTACAACCACCCTTCAGGAAGCTGTAGAGAGTGATAAGGTCACCTCTGAGTCTCCTTTTCTCCAGGCTAAACAGCCCCAGCTCCCTCAGCCATTCTTCATAGGGCTTGTGTTTTAGCAACATAGCAAAACTTTTCAGTCTTTTGTAGAAGACTAAATACTTTTCTCTGCAGAGCTGCATAATGTCTTTATGCTGTTGTGAATGTCTGAATTTCAGTTCTGTTATCTAGAACATTGATTTGTGCATCATGTTGAAATGAGAGTATCACAATCTAGCTTGACAAATTTAGGATATTAGAATACATCTGTATGTGTAATTTCACATATGTCCGCCTCTTTAATGGACACTGTTATCAACCTTTATTAATGCCAATATTTTAAAATATTATAATTACATTTTTAAAAACCCAGTCCTCCTTTCTGTTTTGTATCAGTTTCAGGCAAGAGTGACTGTTACTAAAAGTGCTCTGCTAATTAAAAATAACTTTGCTGTTTAAATGCTTACAGTGCCTTATCTTGTATAGACTAGTGATCTGCACTGAGGTGGTCATACTAACATTTTCATTCCAGTGGCATGCTTTTAAGCACCTACATTGCTTGGAGGATTAAGTGCTCCTTATACCATGGAGCTCTTCATAAAACAAACAAACAAACTTCAAGGTTTGGAATGTAGTCTCTAGTATTGCATTGCCTATTTGTCTCCGTACTGCTTATGCAATTGCTTATGCATTGTGCTTTTTTAGTCAGAGGAATGTATGGTGGTTAATTTTAACTTTTGTTTTCAATTTGTTTTATAAGTCTAACCTAATTATTTGTCCTTTTGAAAGAGCAGAAACTAAAGATACATACACAAAAATTAGAACTATGCTTTTAAAAATCTGACATTAATGTACATGGCAGAACCTACTAAAAATTGTAATTTACTGAATTATCCCATATGTCTCTGTGTTTCATGCTGAAACTTGTCCCTGTTGCCTTGAGAAAAATACATGTTGTGTCCGTCGTCAAAAACAGTGTCTGGGGAAGGCAGACTGCAGCACAGTCAGGTTTGCAGATGATACAAAACTGAGGGGTGCAGTTGAATGCAGAGATGTCGTTCAGATCAACCTGGACAGGCTGAAGGAATGTACTGACAGGAACCCCAGGAAATTCAGCAAACAGTTTTGTATGGGTCATCTCTGTAAGTTTATAGAACTAAATTAAGCCCCCATTCATGTCCAGAACCTCTCAATGTTATACTCTGATACCTGGTTCAGTTACAAATTCTATGATAAAGTTTTTTTTATTTTGGAAACCTATAAAAGTGTCATGCTGAGTTGCTATCCTTTTCAGAACAGCCACACTTCGCTGATCAGCAGCTCCCACAGGGTGGGCAAACAGCTGAAGGTGCCAAACCCTTTGGCTTCTCTGAGCTTTCCATTGAATGGCATCAAAAGAAGCACGGCTGCGTCAAGAACACTGTGACCATTAGGTCAAGGGAGGGGATTCTGCTCCTCTACCCCACTTCCATGAGACCCCCCCTGCAGTGTTGCACCCAGCCCTGGCTCCCCAGCACAGGAACTATTGGAGCCAGTCCAGAGGAGGCCATGAAGAGGCCATGAAGATGATCACAGGGCTGCACCACCTCTCCTATGAGGAAAGGCTGTGAGAGAATTGGGTTTGTTCAGCCTGGAGAGGAGAAGGCTTTGGGCAGGCCTAATTGTGGCCTTCCAGTACCTGAAGGGTACAAGAGAGATGGAGACAGACTTCTTACAAGAGCACGTAGTGACAGGACAAGGAGAAATGACTTCAGGCTGAATGAGGGTGAGTTTAGATCAGATATTTGGAAACAATTCTTTCTTGTGAGGGTGGTGAGGGGCAGGCACGGGTTGCCTGGAGAAGCTGTGACTGCCCTGTCCCTGGAAGTGTTCAAGACTGGGGTGGATGGGGCTCTGAGCCACCTGGTCTAGAGGAAGGTGTTCCTTATCCATGGCAGGGGTTTTGACCTAGATGATCTCTAGGGTCCCTTCCAACCAAAACTATTCTATTTTCCTATAAAATTTTATAAACTATTTGCTGATGGGTGTGCTGTGTCCCTGTGTAATTCTTCACAGGGACCCAAATTCACCTTTTCCTTTTTTTGAGTCTGAGTTTATTCTTTCACTTCAGCAGCTGGAGAACCAGTGACCAGCATGCCTGGTGTTGCATGCTTCATCACTGATAGAAACCACTCTTAAAGCTAATAAGTAGATATTTCTGTAGCTATGAATGGTTCCCATTAAACAGAAGGACTTTTTTATCCGTTGGGTTTGACTGACTAAAAATAACTGTCTGATTTGCAGAATTTATAGTGATGGTGTAATTTTTGAACTTATAAAACATTTCTGTTGGTACTAAAAAAGGAAGTTAATTTTTCATCTAGATATACTGAGCTTGAAAGTTGCAGAATGCAGTAAAGATTACCGTAAGATTATGACATTCTTAGTCAAGATAAACGTGCACCATGCTGGTTTTATGCTTTAGTAAAGTCTGCTAAACCTTCAGCAGTGCATTGACAGCCATCCAGAGTGAATTTTCATTACACTTATCCAAACATTTTTTATAATCTTAGAAAGCATACTCCATCTTGAGGTTTATTTAGATGAATAATGTTTCAGATTTAGCTGATCAAGATAACTGCTTGGGAAGAAATAGCTCTTCATGTGGAAAGATTGCTGTCCTTTTCACTGCTTGTCTCTGTATTTGCTGGTACTAGGCTCAATAAAAATAACTTTCTTCACCACTCCTCACAGGGTAGGTGTGTGTTTCAGAGGGCTGCCAGCCCGGGTCTCACTGAGTGCAGAACCAATTGTAAGAATGCACATTCTTCCAGCACGGGAAATTCCAGAGCAAACTGGATAATCTCTCTTTTGTCTCTTCAGCTCTTCTGGCTGTTTGGTGTTTTCTAAATTTCAATAGGAAACTTCTCCATTGCTGCCAGTTTTCCAGGATTCATCTGTGGGCTACCCCCTGTAGAGCACTGAAGGCTTTTTACTGGAGAACCTGGCTTTAGCCTCTCTGGCAGATTCTAAACTATGTATGGTTCAGGAGATTATTTTTTCTATAGGCTTTTTCTCAGTTTTAAAAGAGAAGCATATTCTTGGGAAAGGCTGTTGTTTTCAGGACCTGTGCCTAGAGGACTTTGCCATGGTATGTCCAGGATCATTTAGAAAGATGAGAGGTGGCAGAGCTGGATGATTTTGGGAAATTAGATCATGTTGGAATGGTTCTTCCAGGGTGGTTCTCTGTTGTCTAAGAGAGATTGGGGTTGTGACAGGGAGAGTGTTTCTTCCTGAGGTCACTTCTATTCAGGACTCCAGATACTGGAGTATTTCTGCTTTTCCTGCTGTTTTGTGAGCTTGGAGAGTTACCTGTGTGCCTGCTGGGCCACCAGGAGTCCTGTTGTCAGCTTTAGTGCTGCACGGGAGCGTTTGCATTGCCAAAGATAGATGGCTTTCCAAAATTGTAATTTGAATAATGAACAGGAGGCAGGTAGTGAAATGGTAGATTTGAACTGTGTTGGGGACCTGAAAAATAAGGCATGCCAGTTTTGTTCTGCATTCCATAAAAAGAATCTGTCCTACTAAAGGGGCCTGATTTGCATCTTCAGAGATGTTGTCCTATTTACGCTTTATTCACAACAGAAGAGATTCCTGTACTGTGAGTGAAGTTAAATGACGTTGCTGAGAAGCTGAGATTCTTTCTCTTTGTGTTCTTATATCTGTGTTTTATTTCTTAGAGTTTTATGCCACAGCTTTACTGCTTTGCAGAGCTTTGGTGATTGGTGGTACATTTTCTGTAGGAACAGAATTGTTGCATCTGCCAGAGAAAGTGCAAAAAGATTCAATGCAAATAATGTGGAAGGTTCCATATGATAAGCTTTTTGCAAAAGGGAAATCAGTAATTTAAAATACAGCTGTTAAAAGTAGATTTATCTTCAATGAAACTTGATATTGCTACCTAAGATTTATCAAAAGGATATGTATCTCTCTATTTGCATACCTGTTTCCTATTATGGCAGAATCTTGGATATGCTTCCTGGGAAAACAGAGTAAAAATACTTTCCTGGGCTGCACAGGTGCTCTGACACTGGACGGTCATATCCCTACACAGAACTGTCCAGGCTTTGAGCTTTTGAGCTACTAATTAACTGTGCCCTTGATGCTGTTCCTTTGAAGTGGTCACTGTCCATATTCCATGTTAGCCTGCTTTAGGAAGCAGTCTCACCCCTTTCTGCCTGTGTAAAGGGGAAGTGATGCTGGCCTGGGGCTAATTGTGCCTCAAATCCATTGGGAAGTCTGTGTGTTGTGTTTCTAAATCTGGAGCAGTGGCACGTGCAGTATAGAAATTATTGCAGCAGTTTCTGCATTGTCAGCTGCAGCCTCACTGGGTTTGTTAGGTTCAGATATGATTTCAATCCCTGGGAGACTATTCCCACAACATTCACTTTCCAATGCTCAGACTCAGGCAAGCTGTCTAGAATTGGGGTCGTTCTTAAGTGAAATTAGTAAGTTCCACCCTGGGGACAATATAAAAGTTCTTTCCAAATGGCAATGATGTTATTAGACTTATTGATCTGTAGGAAATTTTGTCATCAGTTTGTAACCTAACAGGGTGAAAACCAGAAAACTTGAGTCTCTGAGTGAAGCTGAAGGAGGGTTGTTTTTTTGTTGGTTTGTTTTTTTCTCTTTTGTTTCTGGGCTTAGAAAGGAACGTAGTCGATTGAATACACATCTGGTTGGCTGATTTTCTTCATGGAAAAACTCCAAATTCATTGTGAAGATTAGAGTAAGCGTTTATGAGTTTTCAGGATTTTGAATGGAATTTGAAGTATTGTGTTTTCAAGCAGCAGACAAGTCAGTATTCTCATAGGTATTTGTTCATGTTCTAATTTTGGCATTTCTTTGTCTATTTTCTGATTTTAAAAATTGTTTTATGCTTCGTGTTGTATCTTGGGATTTCATAATGTGCTTGCTCTTTTTGCAAAAATGCACACAAATTCATTGAAGTTCCTCATGACAAAAAGTTCTCATTTAAAAATTCTTGCCTAGTTGGAATCAACATATTTGTCAAAAATAAGCTGCTTTTTAATGGGAGTGGAATTCACAAATCATAAAAAATTGATGAGTGTGTTAATATGCATGATTTGCTTTAAAAGAGTACAAACACACTTGCCTTATTTTCTTCATAATAATGGTTAACAAATGTATCTGAAAGAGGTCTCGTGAGCAAGATAAAAAATTGGTTAGCCTGTGAAAAGTGCTTGCTGGCTAAAAATGTCTTTTCTCACAAGCTTTATCAATCCTCTCTTTGGCATTTAAATTCATATATTACATATTATATAGGTTTGGGGGGCTTTTTGCACAAATTCCTTTGGAATTTTAAATGTCCAGTGTTGTGAAACTTCAGAATTTTCTGTAGTTCTGGGTGGATGTTTTTGACTTGTTTCTGGCATATCTCTGCATCTTTAGTCATATCTATTTCTTATAAGTGTACTGTTTTCCAAGAAGCTGAGATATGGGAATCTCCTGGTAAACTCTTCTTCATCTTTTCTGTTTGAAAACTGAAATTCTTCCTTGATTACAGTTATTTCAAAATATCACCTCACTTAGATTCCTGTGCTTTGTGTTTCAGATATTTGTTGTCTGGTCCATGTATCTCTCTACTTATAAAGTAGCCAAAAATTGTATTTGAACCTTGGTGCTATTTTATGCCGACAGACCAGTTAGGCTACGTTATTTCATTTCAAAACCCAACCATTTGAACTATCAGATTGATAAAAAAATCACAAGTATCTTTATAAATCAAAACAGTTGTGTGTTAAAGATGCACAAGAGTGGAATTAAGGTATTACAATGTACTTAATTACTTATTTTGATAATTGTGGTGCAAATGGCAGCCACAAAAAATGATTGTGTGGTCATTTGTGAGGTTTTAATTGGTTGGTTGAAGACATGTTGTTTATTCTGGCTAAAGAATCACAGAACCACAGGATCACAGGATGGGGCAGATCGGAAGGGACCACAGGAGTCGTCTGGTGCAACCTCGCTGCTCAAGCAGGGTCATCCCAGAGCACATGGCACAGGATTGTACCCAGATAGTTCTGGAATAGCTACGTGAGGGAGACTCCACAACCTCTCTGGACAACCTGTCCCAGTGCTTGGTCTCTGCACGGTAAAGAAGCTCTTCCTCATGTTCAGGTGGAATTCCTCATGGATCAGTTTCTGCCTATTGCCTTTTGTCGTGTTAAAGAGGGTAGATTTTAAGGATTTAAAAAAAAACCCTTTAGGTTGGAAGTTCATTTCCTAAAGAACCCTGACAACTTTCTGGCTTTTTTCAAACTATATTGTCTTTGGTTTCAGCAGGAACTTGAATATTGTTAACAGCTTGTTGCAAAATGTCTGTAGACCTGAAATCTAAAGACTTAACTGGAAGAAAACGTTTTTTCTGCCACTGCCAACTGTTTTTGTGAGGAAGACTTGGGGAGGTTCATTTACTATAGTATTTCTGGGGGTTTTCCCTTGAGTCCTCCATACACATCATACAGTCATTGTACTAATTTCTCTAAAACTTTCTTTGGTTAGCCTTGTCAAAAGATAAAAACGCTCATGAGGCTTTTCTTACAATATGTTAAACTAGAGACAGAGCTACCCCGAACAGTCACTCAGTGTGCTTTCTGATTTCATTTTAATTTCCACCGTGTTGAGAAAGAGCATTTCCAGACTTGTTTCGACCTTTAAGTGGTACAAATAAGAGAATACCAGCAGAATGATGCTGTGCTGAATTGATGACCAAGTAAGTCCACATTGTAAAAATTCTCTGGTGTTTGATCTGGTGTCTCTAAAATGTTGTCACCATCAAGCTGTCATAGTTGATGCAATGAACTTAAAAATACCTTTTTTTTTTTTTTTTTTTTTTTTCATTTTGCTTAGAAACTTAAGCAGACATCAACGCAATCAATTCATTTTGGTCATGTTTCCATATTTTTTTCCTCACTGTTGTGTGGGGATGTGAAGCTTTTATTCCAATAGAGGTAGAGAATCTATTTGCATTATATTACCATACAAATAAGGTGTTGAGGTGTGATTAATGCTGTAACCATGTTCTAGAAATAGTTGTCATCACTTTGTCCTACAGTTCTCCCTTTAGAAGGCTTTTTTGTGTGTGTGGATTTCCCCCCCAACCCCCCAAGATAAGTATTAGAAAGTCTTAACTTTGTATTGATTAGAATGAACTTTTGCTTCAATACTCATGCTGAAGTAGTGAATCCCTATCATGGGTTGGCACAGTTTTGTTTTCTGGTTATAGAGAAATGTGAAATGTTTTTCCCTGCCAGGACCATGGAGTGGTTTTGGGGGGAGGACAGGGACCTATCAGAGAGCTAGCCAAGATATTGGCAGCTAGTTTGACCAATAAGGAATGTCAATGTGATTTTGGAAGGGACATTTAAAACTAATCTGCAGCAGATGGGTCTCTCTCTCGGAATCAGCCATGAGGTACCATCGTGGGCGGCCGGGCCGGGCCCGGGTCGGGCCCTGCTGCCCTCTGGGCTGGGCCCAGCCGGAGCTCCGAGAGCTGCTGCCCACACGGGAGCGGCCCGGGTTGAGCCCTTTTACAGCTCTGTGGTAGCTCCGAACTGGACTGCCCTGGATGAGACCGAGGGGTGGAAGAAAGGACATCCACCAGCTTCCTCCATCAGCACAGCTTTGCATTTTCTCCAGCCCCATGCAGCCCGGTGCATGCATGTGGCCCTTGCAGGCCTGGGCAGATTTAACCCTTTCCTAGCAACATGGAACTTTTAAAGCACAACTCTTCCTTGAGAGAAAGAAGAAAGAAGACAGAGGGTACGTAGAACAGACACCACATGAAATCAGTAGATTAGAAGTGAAAGAACTAATAAGATTGGAATAGGATTGAAGACGTGGACATTTTTAACTGGAATTCTCTAAGGTAAACTATGGAGAAATGGGCTGTTCTTTGTACCATCTTAGTGTTGTTTCAGAGAATGCTAGTTCTAATCAAAGTTGAGGACTGATGTGATTGAAATTTAACTGAGAACTTTAAAGCCCCCGCTCCTGGGTTAAAAGGAGGTCTCAGCCTTTGAGACAAAGATGATTTTAAACTAGAAGGAGTATTTGTAAATAGTACCTCAGATACTCTGAGAGGCCTTGATGATAGAACATCACAGTCTGTGAAAACTCTGGGCATCAGCAGATGTGTGGCATTGGAAGCATTGGACTATTTTGTCTTGTAGCAAACATCTTCATAAAAAGACCTTAGAGAGACTCTTCTCCTAAAGTAATGAGTGATTATGTCTAAATAGTGAAACTGACTGAAAATCTCAAGTTGTCTTTCTATGTTGTTTAATAAGAAAGGTAATAGTTTGTAAGAGAAGGAGAAGAGTGTTTTAAAGTGTCATTCTGTTTTAGTTTAAGTTTTCTTTTTCTCAACTTTTTTCCATTCTTTTAGGGTGTGTTAATAAAACTATTTTTGTTCATTTTTAAGCTTAAGCCTGCTTTGTTTTTTCTCCTAATCTCTCTCTCTTCCACAGAAAAAGAATAAATACTAAAACCCCTACATTAATTGGCGTTTCTGCCCAGTTTTATTAAATTAAGACCATTAGAGATGAACCCTTAGAGATGATCAGGTATGGGTAAGATCTTTCAAGGTCCTGGGTAAATCTAGATCATCGTTTCCTACTGCAGCCTCTGATGTGTTGAAGGCCATTGTGGAAGGGTCTAAAGTCACTTTCTTTTCAGTAGACTGTTGTTCCTTCTGCAGGAGCAGTTCCCTAGGGTTGCTGTACTCAAGGCTTATATCACAACATCTTTTTATTGAGATTTGACAATTTTAAGTCTGCAACAACATTGCCAAATCTCAAATATCTATGACCCAATTTTCCCATACTACTTATGTTGCAAATGAAAATATTCTAAAAAGAATGTCTGCTCAGCATGTCTGAGAATCTGGCCCTGTGGCGTCCAGTTGTAGCAGTTAGGGACTAAGTGTAAGAGGTGTCTTCTCAGAATCACACAGAAAATCAGTGGCAGAGGCACAGAGTCATGTGCGGGTTCCCAAAGTGGCAGTTGATCACCTGCACGGTTGATCTTTGGGAACTTAATACAGCAGAAAAACAGCAATCTAGAAAGTTTTTAGAGTGTGTGGAGGATAACTTTTTGTCACAACTGGTGAGCAAACCCACCAGGGGAGGGACTGTGTTAGACCTGTTGTTCACAAATAGAGATGGACTGGTGGGTGATGTGGAGGTTGGAGGCCGCTTGGGGCACAGTGATCATGAAATTATAGAATTCTCGATAATTGGTGAAATAAGGAGAAATATCAATAAGATCTCTACACTGGACTTCCGGAGGGCAGACTTTGGCCTATTTAAGAGACTTATTCAAAGAGTTCCTTGGGAAACAGTCCTTGAAAACAAAGGAGTCCAGGAGAGATGGGTGTGCTTCAAGACGGAAATCTTGAGGGCACAGGAACAGACTGTCCCTGTGTGCCGAAAGACGAGTCGACGAGGCAAACGTCCAGTCTGGATGAGCAATGAGGTTTTGAAGGAACTTAGAAATAAAAAAAAGATGTATCATCTTTTTAAGGAGGGACTGATTTCTCAGGAAGTATTTAAGGGAGCTGCTAGGGCATGTAGAAAAAAAAATCAGGGAGGCCAAAGCCCAGTTTGAACTTAACTTAGCAACTTCTGTTAAAAACAATAAAAAAAGTTTTTACAAATATATCAATGATAAAAGGAAGGGTATAACCAACCTTGGTTCCTTATTGGATGAGGCAGGAAACTTAGTAATTAAAGATGAGGAAAAAGCGGAAATGCTTAATGCCTTCTTTGCCTCAGTCTTTATTGGTAGGACAGCTTATCCTCAAGACAACTGTCCTCAGGGGTTGGTAGGTGGTGCCAGGGATCAGAATGGTCCTCTTGTTATCCAAGAGGAGGCAGTCAGAGAACTGCTGGGACACTTGGATATTTATAAATCAATGGGACCAGATGGGATCCACCCTAGGGTGATGAGGGAGCTGGCAGATGAGCTTGCGAAGCCGCTCTCCATCATTTATCAGGAGTCGTGGCTCACTGGCGAGGTTCCAGGCGATTGGAAACTGGCCAATGTGACACCCATTTACAAAAAAGGTAGGAAGGAGGATCCTGGTAATTACAGGCCAGTGAGCCTGACCTCAGTACCAGGTAAGATAATGGAGCAGTTCATACTGAGTGCTATCACACAGCACTTACAAGATGGCCAGGGTATCAGACCCAGTCAACATGGGTTTACAAAGGGTAGGTCATGTCTGACCAACCTGGTCTCCTTCTATGACCAGGTAACTCGTCTGGTAGATGCAGGAAAGGCTGTGGATGTCGTCTATTTAGACTTCAGCAAGGCCTTTGATACTGTCTCCCACAGCATACTCCTAGATAAGCTGGCAGCCCATGGCTTGGACAGGAGCACTCTTCGCTGGGTTAGGAACTGGCTGGATGGCCGGGCCCAGAGAGTGATGGTGAATGGTGCAGCATCCAGCTGGCGACCAGTCACCAGTGGTGTCCCTCAGGGGTCTGTATTGGGACCAGTTCTATTTAATATTTTTATAGACGACATGGATGAGGGCATTGAGTCCTTCATTAGTAAATTTGCAGACGACACTAAGCTGGGAGCTTGTGTTGATCTGTTGGAAGGGAGGAGGGCTCTGCAGAGAGACCTAGATCGGTTGGATGAATGGGCAGAGTCCAACAGTATGAAGTTTAATAAGTCTAAGTGTCGAGTTCTACATTTTGGCCACAAAAATCCCCTACAGCGTTACAGGCTGGGGACAGTGTGGCTGGACAGTGTTCAGGTGGAAAGGGACCTGGGGGTGCTGGTCGACAGCCGGTTGGATATGAGCCAGCAATGTGCCTTGGTGGCCAAGAAGGCCAATGGCATCCTGGCCTGCGTTAGGAATTGTGTGACCAGCAGGAGTAGGGAGGTCATTCTTCCCCTGTACTTGGCACTAGTGAGACCACATCTTGAGTACTGTGTCCAGTTCTGGGCCCCTCAGTTTAGGAAGGATATTGAGATGCTTGAGTGTGTCCAGAGGAGGGCAACGAGGCTGGTGAGGGGCTTGGAACACAAGCCCTATGAGGAACGTTTGAAGGAGCTGGGGTTGTTTAGTCTGGAGAAGAGGAGGCTTAGAGGTGACCTTATTACTCTCTACAACTTCTTGAAGGGAGGTTGTAGACAGGTGGGGGTCGATCTCTTCCACCGGGCAGCAACTGACAGAACAAGGGGACACAGTCTCAAGCTACGTCAGGGAAGGTACAGGTTAGATATTAGGAAAAAAATTTTCACTGAAAGAATAATAAAGCACTGGAATTGTCTTCCCAGGGAGGTGGTGGAGTCACCATCTCTGGATGTGTTTAAAAAAAGACTGGATATGGCACTTAGTGCTATAGTCTAGTTGAGGTGTTAAGGTATAGGTTGGACTTGATGATCTTAGAGGTCTCTTCCAACCTCATTATTCTGTGATTCTGTGATCAAACACATGCACTGTTTTACTATACAGACACTTCCCTTGATTTCTTTTTTTTGCTTAGGATTGCCCACCCATACCTGTTTTCCCCCATTCTCAGCAGCAGTGAATCTTCTTTGGGAGTGCTTGCATGCTTAGCACTGGAATTAAGAAACCACCTTTAAGTTTCAGCAGTGTTTCACCTTCAGCTCTCAGCAGGAGCTTAGTGATGTAGAGGAGGCTCAGTGTTTTCTATCTGAATCACTTCACCTCTTCTTTTATCAGATGTTACGCACAGCTCTTCCCTGCTCCTTGACTTTTCTGAAGCTGCTTTTGCTTGCTTACAAGTACCACATTTACAGGTGCTGAATTTGCAAGTAAAATTTGTTTGCTAGACAACAAGGAATTGTCAAGTCACTGTTATATTCCATCTGAATTCCCCAATTTATATAAAATGCTTCTAGTAAAATCATTAGCAAGTGGATGGAGTAATTTGTTCGGGGAGTTGAGTAATTTTCCACTCCCAGCTTTCTATTATGGGGAAGCAGTAGTATCAGTTCATACCCTACTTTCTGAAGTTTGGAAAGGTTTCCAAATCAGTGTGGAAATACTGGATTTGAAACAGTTCCCTGGTTTTGTATGGCTTTCTGATATGCTAAAAGATGAAAAGTATGTAGCTGAGCATCATCTTGTCTCTTTAAACTTGTTTTGAACTATAGTTGTGAAATATTAAAAAAAAAAAAAAAAGAAAAGAAAGGGGGGGTAAGGCATTTTATGATTCTGTAATGGTTTTAGAGAAGTGCAAGCCATTAGCACAATTGAAAACAGTTCTTGTTGCATTTAAGTAGTGCACTAGGTCGATGACACTTTGCATGCAAAGTTGACTAGTGAAAATGTTAAGTAAAGGGGAAGTATTATGGTGCAACTTTTAAATGTATACTGAAAATATTTAATGTTACTTGAAGATTCATAGCTTTTTAATCCTAAGAATATTGGCATCAAATCACAAAGTACATAATGAAATCTGCATTTCGCTCAGGAAATGTCTGGTAATCACATAGCTGTTAGCAAGTCATGGGGTTTATAGAAACAAGGCTATCATCCAGGTTTTCTGTTTAGCAGTTTTTTTCCTTCTAGTAACTTGTTTTGCAAAATGTTGAGTTGCAAGCTGTCATTAATACTGGACACTTTATTTAAGGTGCATACATAATTTACAGTATCAAAATATGTGTAATTTTATACATCATTTTCTCCCTCAGCTATAGAGTTTCTACTTCACTGTGGACAAAATGTGAACTGTTAGAAACTTGGAAGACTGCCACTCAATGCAAAGATCCCCAATTTTTTTGTTTCATTCCTAATTTAAATCCTTTGAAAACCAAAGTAGCTACTTTAGCAAATTTCTCCTTTTCTACTCTGTTGTAAGACATTGTTCTTGAAATTTGTTTTCTGCTGTACTTTTTGCTTTACCCTTCAAGCACAGCTTGATTTGCTGTCTTGGTGGCTGGTGCTGAGCAGTTTGAAGCAAAAGGAGAAAATGGGCAGTAGAATGATAGTTTTGAGGAACAAGTGGAGTTAAAGAATATTAAGGTTGGAAGAGAAATTATAGTTTTAATTGTAACCACATTTATTGGCTGTTGTGGTTTAAACATGACTGTGTCTGGGGATTTAAATTAAATCATGTAGAAATAGATGCATTTTAGTTTAGAGAAAAAAGACCTGGGGGGTTTTTTGTGTGTGTTGTAAGACACGAGCTGCTGACATTGCACTGGTAGCTTTGAATGCACCATGGAATATGCTACATTCTCAGCGCTGGAATGTTTTGCTACACTTTTACCACCAAGGAAAGCAAAGAATTAAGGAAAAGCCTTTAACAATGGAAATTAAAGATGTTAGTGAAGATCTGACTTGTTTCACCCAAGAATATTAAGCAGGTGTTCTTAAAAATATAAAAGCCTTAAAACATTTAGCTGAGCACAAATGCACCTTACTGAATGCAGAGTCGCCAGAGCAGTGGAAGAACGCCTGGATTGTTCGAATCCTGTCCTGTCATTCCAAAAGTTGTAATCACTGTTATTACGGTTAGAGGGTGTGGTCAATGCTTCAGGCATGAGGTCACGAGTCACACGTTGCTGTGCCAGTTTTATGGAGATGGGTTTGCAGATGTTTGTTGCTTATTGTTAAGATTTTGTGTTTAGGGGATTTTCTGGTTTTCTTTCTGCAGCATACCAATTTCACTTTTACAAGGTGAAAATTCTGTTAAGGAATTCCTCGTCTCTGAGACTCTTTGGGGTAGGATACTCAATATATGCGAAGGAACATCAAATAAAATTTGGTGGGACAAGGGACAAGATAACAATTCCCTTAGGACTGAATTATGGCTACAGCATTGCTGTCACTTTGTGCTTTTGGGGGAATGTTTTTGGAATAGCAGCTTTTAGTGAGACAAAAAATTGAGATATGCCCGTTTTATGCACTCAAGTCGTTTCCATGCAAAAGTAGGAGTGTTATCCAATTTGTTTTCCTTGAAATTCTTTCTTGAATAATGATATTCTGCCTACATTTGTCCAGCAGCTTTCTTGTGAAGTGCATTGTGTACAGCTTTAAAACAGTTTTGAAATTCCTGAATTTCAACTGAAGAGGTTTCAACAAGGACATATTAATTGCTCTTTGTAAGTGGGATACCACCAGACTCTCTGTTCAAAGTGAGCACAGTTGAAACTCAAGCTGAATTGAATTGGAAAAGGTAGTGAAGAGAGTTCTTGAGCTTTCCAAATTATTACAAAAGAAGAAAATTAATACCTGCATCAAAAACCAGGTTATTCTTAAGTGTGAACAAGTGTAAGGGTTTGTTAAAGGAGTAAGTAAATTCTTGGTCTAGTTTTTAAAATCTTAGCATGGCTGTCCAAGAGATAACACAAGAAAGTGTTCTGCAAAGGAGCTGATGTAATTGAAGCAAAGCAAATTGCTGTGCAGGATTCTTAAGAGATTTAGTTTGAATTATAGTTCTTCAGTTCCTCAATATAGTGAGTAAGTGATGTAATTATAAATGTAAAAGAAAGGTATTTATTAGAGGTTTTAAAGGAAATGGTACAAGATAAAGACGTTGTAGTGCCAGAGGTAAGTGAAGAATGGGTCAGAAAGATGTGAGTCACCGGTGACAGGAAGAGTAGGTGGTCAGCTGTGGTAGAAAATTACATTTTCTTTGATGCGGGTAGGAATACCAACTGAAAGACTGTGGATAATGACGAAAGTTTTGGTATGCCACTCAGTCTGTAAACATGTTTATATATCCAGTTCTTACTCCAAAGTGTTGATAGATCTTTGTACATTGCTGATTTTTTTTTTGGATTAAAGGCAATGAAATAGATGACGTGTCTTTGACCTTTCCCTTTTTACCTAGTGTTGCTTTTTATCTCACTGGTTTTTGAACTGTAAGATATATGAATTGGTGCGTGGAGAGCAGGGGATGTCAGTTCTGTGCCTGGCAGCATGGAGGGGGCTGTTTCACAGCCTTGCTATTCCATGTGACACTTGATGGCAACTTCTGTAACTTGGAGGTGCTGCTTAGCTGTGGTTTACAAATAAAGAACACCAGTCTGTGAGCTCTTATAACCTACAGTTCCAGAAAATGTTGTCTAGATCCTGGCAGAGATGTTCTCTCTGTTCCCTCTGCCTCATTTTGTTCTGGTATTGTGGTATGTTTTTCTTTCCTGTATCCGGTGTTCATCCACTTAAGACACTTTTCTTGTCCTCCACTGTTTAATTATTTTTTTTTTTTTTTTAAGATAAAAATGGACATATGGAGGAACGTTTTTAAAATGTGTCAGTTGTTCCATGGTGATACCAGAGAAATACTTTCTGGTTTCATTATGAGAAGTGATGAGAAGAGAGTTCAGAATTTTGATAATGTAGTGGATTGCGGTAGTTGCTTGGGAAAGGCTACAAACATTTTGAGTAGGCTCGTGTGTCAGCCAGTCTTTGCTGTAATGGATTCCTTCCCATATCTGCAGGGAACAGAAAATAAAACAAGGTCTTTAAAAATCACTGCACAGTAACAAGTCAGTCAATGTACTCTGTCGTGGTTCCTCATTCTCGGGGTCAAATCTTGGCTATCTCCAGACCCTGGTGCATTACCCCAATAATGGACAGAAGGTAAAAGACAGAGGTGCTCTTTTTCTTCCTCGAGACCACGGTCCCACAGGTTTATTGTAGTACTCCCAGTCCAGGAGGAAAAGAAAGGGAGATTTTTTTCGTGGGGATTTTAAACTCAGGGGGATAGAGGCAGGGAGAGGAACCACAACCAGTGGGAAACAACTTTGGGGGGGCATAGGGAGGGACCGACCAGAGGATACCAACACCAGAACTTAGAGGGGGGTATAGAACATACCATGTGCAAAATATAATAAAACTATTTTTGTGTACAAATATGATGAACCAGCCAGTGCAATCTAATAACAAAAATGAACTAACTATTTAGTGCACTACAACAGTACTTGTGTGGTTTTCATTTGAAAAATCCATCCCCAGGTAAAGGACTTTGCATTTCCTTTGTTGAACTTGATGAGAACTTCTTTAAATGTGAATTGATTCTGGTCACTTTTTAAACATCACCTACTAAAGGGCAAGGGAGCTGCAATTGCCAAATATCACAAGGCAAAGCAGATGAGGCAGAAAACTGGCTTGGCTGAACAGGGATCTTCTCATGGAAATAAGGCAGAAAAAGGGAGGTGGATGCCAAGTGAAAGCAAGGTCAGGTGACCTGGGAAAAATGCAGTGGTGCTGCATGGCACCATCGGGACAGACTTCTTGTGGCCAAAGCTCAGCTGGAGTTGAAGCTGGCAATAACTGTGGGGGACAATAAAAAGAGGTTTTTTTAAAATACTTGAACGGCAATAGGCAGTGTGAAAATAACTGGCCCATTACAGGATGAGGATGATCTCTGCAAACAGGGCCATGGACAAGGCAGAAGTGTTTAATGCATTCTTTGCCTCTGTCTTTAACAAGGATGACAGACCAAGGGAGGATAGTGAGGGGTCTGGGGGAGAAGCCATGTGAGGAGTGTCTGAGATCACTTGGTGACTCTTGGTCACTCTGTTCAGCCTGGAGAAGAGGAGACTAAGGGGGAGACCTCACTGCAGTTACAAATTCGTCATGAGGGGAAAAGGAGGGGCAGGCACTGATCTCTTCTCTGTGGTGACCAGTTACAGGACCTGAGGGAATGGCCTGAAGTTGACTCAGGGTAGGTTTAAGTTGGGTGTCAGAAAAAGGTTTTTCCTCCAGAGGGTGGTTGGGCACTGGAACAGCTCCCCAGGGCTGTGCTCACAGCACCAGCCTGACAGAGCTCAGTAAGCGTTTGGAGGGTGCACTCAGTTACATGGTGTGACTCTTGGGGATGGTGCTGTGCAGGGCCAGGAGCTGGACTCAGTGATCCTCGTGGGTCCCTTCCAGCTCAGCATATTCTATGACATATTCAAGAATTGAGCTCAATTAAAAAGATATTAGCACATAGTTCTGGCTTTACATGGAGAATTCTTTTTGTCCTGGGTGAAATGTAGTTTGCAAAATGAAGTGCAGTGACTTTCTGACCACTTGCAGAAATATGTAGGCCTGTGTTTATGACTTGAGCTCTACACCAGTGTTTTCAAGTTGTAGCAGCTGAGATTTTTAAGGACATAGTTGGTATCCTAAAGACCTAGGGGGTAGGGAGTACTTGGTTGTGAAGAACAGTCTGTTGGTTTCTATTTTAGTGCAAATCTGTGCATAATCAAAAAATCATTCTGGCAGTCTACTATGAGTTTATCTGTGTGGGCCAAAACTGTTAGATAAAGTATCCACTGCCTGCTAAGTCTTCTTGTAAGAAAAAGGAGTTACTTAAGTCGCATGGTGTTGACTAGGAAAAATGGAAATAGCAGGACATTTCTGTAATGGTTTACAGGGTCCTTGAATCCCTAAATACTCTGAAAGATTCCTTTTCTTCTGTGCTGCTGGAGGTTGTGCGTAGGACACTGTTGTTTGCTGTTCAAGTGTCGTAGGTCAACACATGTTTCCTGGTATGCAACTGTTTAAAGGGGAGGGGGGGTTTGCTTGTTTTTTTAGTTCTGTATTTTTCTAATGTAACCCATACACACATTGTCAAAGCTCATCTATTATTCTTTTAATGTTTGTCCAGTACTACATAGTTATTTTCAAATTTTCACTTGATTTGTTTGGAGTTTACAGGGAATACTTTTCATATTGTTTTTCTTTTCATATGATCTGTTTCATATTTGAGAGACTTAGGAATGTAGGAAACATTGATGCACCAGGAAATGCTGCCTGCAGTAGGGTATTTCTGCTCATCTTGTATCATTTCTCCTGAGACAAATGAATGACTGTGCTAATATTTGCAGGCAGCTTTGCAGTCCTTGCTGCTCAGACAAGACCATCATGTCCGAGATGTCATCATCGGCGCTTCTGCCGTGGTTGTCATCCTACCGACATCGGCTGTGTCTCGGAGTTCCAGCCTTCCTGATAAACCAAATTTTAGTTTTACTGTGGCCTGCTAGCTTGAATTTTAGTGTTACTGTGAGTGTATTGTTAAGCTGTATGTTATTATATTTCTACTGAAATGTTACCAGGCATTTTCTGTTGTTTAAAGCAAAGGCTTCGAACTTTTCAAAGCATTGCAGGTGTCACTGTACACTAATACATTTTAGACCTTAGGTTTCAGTCTGCTTTCAAATTAGACCAGGGGTTTGCTTGGTTGTGGGTAACCAGACAGTTTCAGTCTTCTGCCAGTCTTTTGCCAATATATTAACATATTGGCAAATATATATTAATATTGTATTTAAATGAGGAGAAAAATAAGAGCCAAAAGTAGTTCAGTGTTTCACTGAACCAGTGTAGAACTTATTTTTAGTAGTTAAGAAAAATCCCAAAGGTTTTCAGGTGATTTCTATGTTGCCTGTATCATGAAAGAATAAGTAGTCATTCTTTTAAAAGAACATGCTGTCCTTTTGGATAGCTCTATTGCACAAGTGATGTCCAAGGCAAAGAGTGGGGTTTTTTTCTTGTTTTACTTTTTATTTTTCCTGCAGATGGCTTCCTCTTGGGTATAATTTGGAATAAAATTCAGTACTGTTAAGTGTTTTGGCTCTTTATTTTATTCAAAGTATGTAAGACATTACAGATGCCTTGAAATATTTCTATTTCCTCTGTATGCTTATGGGACAATAGAAGGGAACCCCCCATGGTTGACTAGTGTTTCTATTTTTATATATGAGTACTACTAACATTTGGTTAATTTGGGGAAGTAAACATGTTAGTTATTTATTTTTTTTCAATGCGATTGTGATATTTACAATGTAATTTTCCATGTATTTATTCCAACTATTCAATAGCCTCTTCTATTGTGTCATAATTATTTGGCGATAATTTGACATGTATAATAATAACAATAATGTATTTTGTCCATCTCTTGTACAATTTAGATGATAAAGATGTGGTTTCTGTTTCTGCTCCCTGTATTTTATGAGATGATCTATAATTGTTGATGTTTAGTAATGTTTTGTTTCAGAGAGAACAGTGAGGGAAGGCCAGGTCCCTTTGGATATAAGGGACTGGCATTGTCCCACCAGTAAAGAAGTAAAAAGAAGGCCCTTTCTGGGCATTCTGTCTCTGCAGAGGGCACTTGCATGCAGCTGAAGTGCAGTGCTTATATTTTGTCTGCACTTGTTAACCTACTTGGGAGGGAGGTGGGAATGCCTGTGTTTTCTGAAGAGTGAAGTTACCAGCTTACATTTATCAATTCTCTTAACATGGCATTGTTTTAGTTAATTACCAATAAGTGGCATTTATAAGCAGTAAATCCTTTTGCAAGTATAATTTGCAAGTAAAAATTTAACCGATTATTTTGCATTAAATTATGAAGACAAGATAGAATTATCTAATCCCTACCAATCCACTTAAAAAATATTTATTCCTTCATATACAATCCTACGCAAAACTTTCCAAGAAGTAAATTTTATGGTATGAAATGATATAATGTTTTGGATATGTTGCACATAAGCAATGAAGTTTGCTTTCTTTTTAAAACATTGCAGTTTATTTTTAAAAACTTTTTCCCCATGTTTTTGGCTTCATGGAGGAGACCATATGTGATACATCAGCTTATTTAGTCTGAGCAGAGTCTATTAATTAGCACCACTGATTTGTGATACAATGTCCAGCAATTCTAGTTATTCCAGCTAGTTTCAGTCCTGTCCAATTTGATAGTGTTCTTGAGATAAGGATGAAACTAGAGCATCTCCTGGGCTTAAGGGAATTGATTACACTGATGATGCTAACATGCCATATGCTATAAAGGAAAATAAACAAGTAAAATAAATCCCTGAATCCCTCTCAGCTTGATTTAGTAGAAAATTCCATCTCAGCCCTTGATTTGGCATGCAGTTTATAGTCACATAAGTAAGACAGGCCAGCCAGACTTCTCTGTAAGTACCTGCCAGCCCCATGAAGTGCTGGATGGCTGCCGCTGGCTCTCTTGCAAAAACTTGGATGTCCAATTAGGTATCCAGGTGGAAATGCTGTCTAAATTGCTATGCTTGAATGGTTGAAGCTCTGAAGTATGAGATCTGATTCTAGTCATAGAATAATGTAAAGCTTTGAGTGTTACGAGCGTGTTCAGCCCGTGAAAGTTTGAGAACAAGAGGCTTCATATACAGATTTCCAGGTCTCACATTGGTCTGAACTGACTTGGGCTGACACACATGGACTAAATAATTTCTTCCAAAAGCTGTTCAATTTTACTTGAAGGACTCCAGTTCCAGCTGAGGGGAGCATAATGCTTACCGTGATAACCTGAATCTGTTTTCTATCCTCTTCACTGACTTGAGTATGAGATCTTATTTTGAGATTTGAATTTTTATGAGAATGAATTCTGGACACTTATGTGAAATCCTCTTAACTAGCAAACACCTTATCTACAAATAACATTCTATAATGTGTTTCTCAACTCTCTGCAGTGAACTCCAAAAGCTGACCTCTTTTAAACTCATGGTATGACATTTGTTTTCCAGCCCGAGCGTTGGGGGTTTTTTTGTCTTCTTGTATTCTCTACACCATGTTCCAAAGTGATTCTTTTGGCAGTTCTGTGTCTGCCCAGTTAGGACACATGGGACAGGATGAGGCTTCTTAGCTGGGAGCAGGATTGGGTATTAGATAATGCTTCTTCAGTAGAGGTGACTTCACTGATGTGTGTCTCTGGTAATAAAGATGGGTTATGTTTTCCGGTCCCTCAGCAAGCTTGTCTTTAATCTATGGAATGTGTTTTAAAAATATGATTACCACAAAGCATCAAATCGCTTTTAAGAAGGGAAAAAATACATCCAGGTATACTTACATAGTTATGATTGTCTTAACTGCATTGTATTGTTATTACTCTGCTCCCAAAAAGCCTTTTTAATGCCTTGTTTTTTACAGAAATGTGTCAATCATCATTCTGTTTGTATGTTGATTTTGGCTCTGACACAGCTTTATATTACCTTCTGTTAATTTACCTCAGTTGACTGTTGTGCTGAACCAGTCAGTAATTTCCTATGGAGTTTCTTTTTTACCCTCTTAAAGCATAAAAATTACATCTTTGGTGTCTGGGCCACTGGAATTCCTCCTTTTGGAATACTCAGTTTAGTGGTGAAGAACACCTCAGTTCTTTATTGCTGCATGCAAGTTGCTTGAGCCAGTTTGCTTGAAAATACTGACTTTTATCAGAGATGCTCACATTCTCTCTTCTAATTTGTTGTTGTTGTTGTTCCAGTAACATCTTGCGACAGAAGTCTGCTCCTCCATAAAAACTTGTGATGCTCTGTTTTAATTGGTGTATGGTGGAGAACAGAGGACATGCAAGCTGCAGTCCTGTGGCGATTGTGCAAAACTCCAGTTTAGCTTGTCGTCTAAACATGGAACACGCTGGAGATCTGCCAGGAGGGAGGACAAGTGGCTACCATGATTAGATAGGAACTTAGAAACACAAACTTTCTCAGTGCCAAACCTCTCTTGAGCTTCATTCTGATGAGTTTTGGAATCTCGTAGTGCAGAAACTGCTAAATTCAGCAAGACTACCTGGAGGAAATAGTCTCTTGCTCAAAGTAGCTGTTTCCTGGCATGCCAGCTGTGGACATGGAAGCATCTGCAGTGGCACAAAGCAGTTTTGTTTACAGTGGGGCTTTTGGCAGATACACTTTCTTACCACAGCCGTGAGAAATATCCTGTAGTGCAGGCCAGCACTAATGCCTACTGGTTGTGACAATATATACAGGCCCCAGTGTTGTGAGAAGAGAGGACAAGTATGTCTCAGGTTGTTGATCCCAGTTTTCTGCACAGGAAACTGAGACTCAGTGGAAAGCACCAAACTTTTCAGCTGTCTTTTCATGCTACATATTTTACTGTGTTCCTGGTGAGAATGCTGACAGGAAATGCATTCCATATTTTTCTTAATTATCACTGTGGAAATGTAGAATTCAGTAGTAGCAGCCAGTGGACAAAACTTCACTGGGATATGTTCATATTGCAGTCCAGTTGTTTGCTATTTTTTATTTTAGCTCCAGCCTAGTCTTTCACTTATATGTTTCTTTGTGAGATTTTTAGTAGAATTTCATTTTCCTATGTTTATGTACTTAGTCATCTGTTTCCTTGTAGAAACTCACACCTGCAAAAGGGGAAATCAATTGTGACCTTAAGTGGGAAACAATAATATGACTCATATAAGAAGTATTGTTAAATTCCCAAAATTAACAGACCAGCAATGTACTGCCCTTTCTATAGTTTCCTTTGTTTATTTTTAATTTAACTTCTCCTGGCTGAGTCAAGCTTTTGGTGGAGCGAGCTGCTGTCGTTCTGTCTGTCCTTGACATCTCTGTGGATCTGAGGCTGATGGTGACCAGGCAGTGTCAAGTGTGGTGCTGCTGGGAATGGCTGCATGGGACAAGGTGGAGGCTTTAGGATGCAGGACTGGAGGCACTTCCCTTCAGCCCTTCCCACCTCTGACAGGGCTTCTTCTGGGCTAGGCAAGTGCCAAACCATTTGAACTTCTCCAGTTGCATCAAGAAGCGATATATTTCAAAAATAAATTGGTTAGCACTTTGCACTGAGCACTTTTTCTTCAGTTTTAGATTTATATTACCCTTATTGTGGTTTGCTCTATAAGTGTATGTTCCAGTTGAATTTCTGCTATTTTAGGAGTAAGTTCTGACATCTGATTAATTTGCCTGTTTTAAGACATCCTGTTCTGTATTCTGTCATCTTGAGGCTGTCGGCATCTTACTTGAATTTCTTATGTCTATTTTGTTGCAGCAGTCCCAGGCCTTTCAGTCAGGTCGCATCAGTGTTCTTTCCAGTGTACACTGCATTGCCACGTACTTACACACACTGTCCCCAACACCCACGTGCTTTCTTATGGGTGTTGAGACTTGAACCCATCTCTGACATATATTTTCTAAGGGGCTATAAGATGATGGATACAAAAATCCTAACATATTTAGCATAAGGCTGCTTGTGCTTTTTTTACTATTGTTAGAGAGCAGCAGACTCTCCAAATTGTAATGTGGTGTTAATGATGTGGTTTAATATCTGATTGTGCAGGTGTGAGCAGTAAAAAATGAGATAATGAGGACTTTGTGTATTGCAGTAGTATTTTATAGAACTTGAGTTGTCTGAAATAGTATTAATCATGAAATCAAAATGTATGTTTGTGTAAATAGCTTACTGTGTGCCAGTTGTAATTGTTGAGTGATGCATGTCAGTTACCTTGCTTTTTTTTGTTTTGGACATTCAACCAATGCAATAATTGTACATGCTGTATGTATTTTAAAGCTAGTTTATAGTTTATCCAGTAAGTGAGTTGGGAAGTCACTGAAGGCTGGGAAACGTTTATGGCTGCTGTTGTAACACAGTGCTACAACTGCCAAAAGAAAAAGAAGGAAGGAGAGAGAGAAGGAAAAAGAGTGCATTAGGCGAGGTTAATATTTCATGCTTCGCTGATAATTGTGCATAAAATGCTCAGTTACGTTTCTAAATGGAAACTGTATTTCTAGGCTTGTCTACCTCAGATGACTGCTGATCTTTTAAAAGGTCAGGGGTCATTTAAAATAGGAATAAAACCAAGCCCTAAAACAAAAAAAGCAAGGAAAATACCCTTCCTAAATGTATTCATTGGTATTATAGTGTCACAATGCATTTTCAAAGCCACTCCTGAAAAATGATGGTTGAAAAGGTTAAGAGGGACACAGATACTTCTTTATCTACTTTGTGATGAAAATTAAAACACAAGCCCTTAATAGAAGGGATCATTTTCTTTGATAGTGTTAGTCCTTCTTTAAGTATTCTAAATATCAGAAATTCTCCTTCTGTACTGTGTTTTTGTCTATAACAAAACACAGTACATCACTAGAACTGTATTCTTCTGTATTCACTAACCTGTGACTGAAGTATAAAATGCTAAAGTCATGTCTTATTTGGATTTATTGATGCATTGTAATTTGCTTTTCTGCTTTCACGTTGAACAATAATTTCCAGACTTCTCTCATTACTTTGACCAGTGGTACCATTGGCAGCAATTACCGCTGACCAGCAAGGATTGCTTTGTAAAAGAAATTCTGAAGGCAAGCCCTGTGTTCCTGAATTTCAGTTGCAAGATCCAAGTTTAAATTTATGATTTCTTAACTCTTTGATGAAGTTTAAAATGTATGTTTAAAAAAATGTTCCCAAAATTCTTTGGTGTAAAGTATGTGCTTCAGACACCAAATGTATGGATATTTGGGTTGCCTTACTGGTCTACATTTGAGAATTCCTGGTTGTTGTCCACAGCTGTCTTGCTCACTTTACCTGAGGTAGCCCAGAGCACAGGGTTGGGTTTTACTGTGAGTGGGTGTGGTAAGAAAAGATTCTGCATCCAAGGGTCTCAGAATTTTTTAATTTCCATAAGATTGTCTTGATAACACTTGGCTAAAAGCAGCAGGATGGACCACTGTTTAAATAGGTTAACAAATGTAAAAATTATTTGCACAAGCCCACCAATTCCATGTTCTTACTAAACTTCATTAAAATGGAGATGCTGGAAGTTTGTTTTGTGAAGAAAACTCCATTCAATGCCATTATTAATCCTGTACTATTTCTGAAATAAAAGCATCCGTTTCCAGCACTTACTCATAAATCACCATTTTTGTAGTCTAGCCTGGTTTTGTTCAGAAATGGTCAGAGGAGTATTTGACAGATTGTTGTTGTTGTTGCTGTTTTAAATAAGCCACTGGAATGGCGATACTAAGTGTTCTGAAAACACAAGAAGAAACTGTTTCCCCAGTGGGTGTAGTTTTCTTTCTAAAAGCCAGTTCAGGGCTTAGTTGTTTTGTTGGGTTTTTTTTTTTCCAGAAGATAAACTAGGAGTACAGTTGCTGCACAAATGCTTTTTACAAATTTGAGTTTTCATTATAGCAGCTCCTTGAGGAAAAGTGTTTAAAATTACACAATGTTATGAGGTTTTTAAAAGGCAAAGCAATTAACTTGAAGCTGATTTTCGAGTGCATGTGTAGATGTGCACACAGGATTATATATTTACTGGTGTGTGGGGAAGGTTAAGTTGGATGAGTTTCAAAAAAAGACTTCTCTGTCTTTGACTTTGGAGGATGAATTTACTGGTTTTAACGGAGATGTTCCCACATATTTTAAGTTTTCTTGCTTTGTGGAACTTTGCTGCAGGGTCTCTGTGACAAGCTTGAGCATTTGGTTGTTGAGGATGACTTTAATCTGCAGCTCCAATTAGAGAATACCTCGTCTGTCACTTGTGCAGGATTAGTGCCATTGAGAGTTCTTTCAGCAACTTTCAGCCTTCAGGAAGCACAAGAATGTGGTTGAGGATCTTTCCTCTGAGTGGGAGTGTTTCTTAGTGTCTGGTTTTACATGGCTTTAAGCATTTGAGTGAGGAGCTGAGGTGGAAATGTCCTCAGTATCTGGGCAGAGTCTGTCCCTGGCAAAGAGAGAAGGATTATTCACCTATAATGTATATAATTCACAGGCAGCACAGTTCACAGGTGCCACAAGGTGATTATGTAAAGGTTCCTCTTGGAGAAGGCTGCATTTCAGTTCATTCCAAGGTAGAAATTTAGAAAAAGGCCTTTATTTTTCTGTTTCTTTAGAGCTTTAGGATTAAAAGCTATTGTTTTCTTGGTGAGTGAGTTTAATTGTTTACAGTAGATCACCAGAATATTCTGCAACACTGGAAATGGGCTTTTACCTGAAAATTATTTGGAGCGTACTTTAAGTGCCTTGGTTTTGTTTTTGACCAGGATAAGGATAAATACAGGGTTTCTTAGATGCAAGATACTGAAAGGCCGGAAGCTGTTAGAAATTTCAGTCTATATTTTGTGTTCTGTTTACATCCAGAGATATCCAAAAGCTCCAAGTGTTTCTTCATATTTACAGCTTCATAACATGGCTTTTTTTATCATGCCAGTGAGCATTGTTTTTGTTTTGTTTTAAGTAGAGGTACGCATGTGTGAAAGAAAATTCCTTTTGCCAAAATTCCATACATAAGTGAATGGAGAAATGGTGAAATACTCAGCAGCTGGTGCTAGGTCATGCAAGTCCAGATGGAACAAACTTCCTTCACATAATGTCCAGAACATGGTTCTTTATTTTTAGGGAGGTTTGCAGGAAGGATGATGATGACATGTTAAAAACAAAGTGAAGTTACTTGAATAGTAAGCGCCTACAGAAGCAGGCTTAATAAAGTGAGTCGTTGTGCCCAGAATGATTCAAGTGGGAGCATTCAATGTTTGGTGAAAGAGTTGAATCAGAAAGGAAAGTGGGTATCTCTGTCAGATGTTTTAGAATTTTTAAATCCTTTTGGGATCTTTTAATTCAAGTCTTGTCAATGGAGTTCATGTGTTTTCTATTTTACATGCATCCTAGATAGCTTTGGATTTTATTTGATCCTCATCAAATGTGTATCAAATGTGTGCAAACGTATTTTGAAGGAAAAAAAAAAAGGCAGTCTGAGAATATATCTTAAATATAGTTATTCAAATGCAGGATCCTGTAATGGTATGTCACAGACCTTGTCTACTGTTCTGTGTAAAGCCTTCACAAAATGCTTTCAAAGGATGACTTGCAAAGAATGTTTCCTGTTGTAAGCTTTCTGAACAAGCTTTTTCTCCTTTCTACCTCGGTTGTGCCATCAGAGGTGGTGGATTTCTGATGGAAAGCTGACCAGGTCATTGATACAGAAAACAATGTAAAGTGCAGCGAGAGCAGTCTGTGGCTACACAGACCCAACTAGAATATTGGTTTGCGTTTTTGTTGTGGACTTGGTTGTGCTCAGGCTGCAAGCCCAGAAGAAAATGATGAATTTCTAATGTGCAGTTCAGCAGCTGGGTTATTTCTGATCAAATTTCTGAGATGGTTTTGATCTTATAGTTTTGCCATGGTAAGGATACAAAGCACTGAAATTTTTCTTTAATGAAACTTCAATATTTTATAATTGCTGTTCATTATCATAATAATATTTAGTCTTCATATTTACACTAACCAACAAGCATCCTTCCTAGGAATTCTAAATCCTCCAGTACTTTAATAGAAATTGTGACTATTCCAACATTTTCTTGAATTTTTCAACAGACTTTAAAAGTGCTCTGTGCTCCTTGGGGAAGTAGTCATGGCCACAAATCACTGGGTGTTCAAGCCTGTCTTTGGATAAGCTCCAGCATCTCAATGTCCTTTTTCAAGTGAGGGCACTTAGGAGGATCTACTCCATGACCTGTCCCTTCCCATTTAGGATGTCCTAGGATTCTGGACTCCAAAGCTGTATACAGTATATCTAGGGAATATGGTGATTTATGCAAATGATGTATTTTAATAGAGAGGAGCAAGGCAGGCAGTAGCAGTATAGCTGTGGCTCTAGGGTAGAGGGAACAAATCTATGAATCAAACAAAGATGATGTGTTTAGCTTATAAAAATCAGAAGAAAGAAATGTCACTTTGAAACATTGATTAATCATGTCTAGACTTTAGCAAGAAAGCTTGTGGTGATGACATAAAATTTTTTTTGAAGGTAACAAACCCAGTTACACTGGCTTAAAACACCGTGCGTCATTTTTAAATCTGTCTGGTTTCTTGTTTAGTCTGAAAGCATTTATGGGAATAATTAAGAGAAAGTTCTTTGCTTCAGTGGGCACCTCTAGTTTCAAACAATGCGTACAGTGTAATTTCAGCACCTGCAGTATAAGATGTGTTGCATGTTCTTGAGTGCAATTTCTGCATATCTGCAGCAAATTTTAGAAGGCAATCAGTTGTAACATGGAGTCTGTTTGAAGTACTCGCCCGGCATTAGGGGCTTATTCTTAGGAATTGTAAGTTGGGCAATCTGCTTCGTTCTTATTTTCGCTGTCTTTGATAGAAGTTGTAGTCTGCTTCTAAGAATTCTGGCAAATAAGCAAAACAATATGGAAGCGTGTTGGTTCCTAAACTTCTGGGGTTTTTCTTGTTTACTGGAGGAGCCACATGACCTTTGGATTGTATTCACAGTAGTGCTTTTGTCTGTTTTGGTAAAGCATCTGGTTTGGTGGGGGAACATTTTCCTGTTCTTGGTAGCCAGAGAGTGCTGGTAATTGTACTGGAGGGTAATTTGTATTTATACTAACTTGGAAAGTTCTTCTCAATGTTGCTTGCAGTTCAAATATTGTGCTAATATTTATTACCTTATTTTAAGGAAACTGAGAATCAGTCATTGTTTAATCTCTTGGAAGAGCCTGTTGTCTTTATCGTCAATCTCTTTATTTATAAATTCCTTCTACTTTATTTGAAAACAGACTCTCTGTGTAGCCAGTGGATGTACTCTACTTTAGCTGTTTTCCTCAGCAATCACTAATTGCTGTTTTCTAGTAAAATAGTTAAATCTGTAAAGCATGTTTTATACACAAGATCACTTTTAAATTGGGGAGAATTCTCACCTGTGATTTGAATAGGTTTTGGGCATGCATAGATTGAGAGATTGCTACTGACAGCAGCCTGCCCAGCTCCAAAGTCTCCTCTGGTAGATACAAGTTTAGCTGTTGGGTTTCCCTTTGCATTTCCCAGTTTACAGGGCAGATGTTGGTATAAATTTTATGCAGACCTTAAGAAGCCTGAGCGGCATGAACAGCCTTAATTTGACCTACCTTGTATGAGTAATTTGGTTTTAATGGCATATCATGGAAAAGTTTTATTTGTTGTTAGGCTCTTGCTGCATTCTTTGCATTTTGGCTCATATTTGTTGAGCAGAAAGCAATTCACAGTTTTGGGGGTTATCTTGTTGAACTGTGGATTCAAGGCTTCATTTATTAGGCAGACATCCTTCAAACTCTGCAATTCAATGAGAACTCTTAATGATTTTTTTATTGTCAAACTTTTTAATGATGTTTTTGTTATAATGTCTGTATATATTGACCATATTACATTATCTTTATAGCAGTCCTGCAAAGATTAGTAGCAGTATCTTCTTATTTTTAACTGACATGGGGTGAAAAACGAAAGGAGATTAGACCAGTGTTATCAAAATCATGGACTAATACTGGATGCTTAACTTGGAATGACTAGGATGTCTTTTCATAGAGTACTTTTTGATGTTCAGGCCAGTTATTCTCAGATGTAGAAGGGAGTGCTTAGCACTTCTAAAGATACAGATTCACAAGTGTTAAGCTGACTATCTAGAATTTGAAGAATGTAATATGAGAAAACTTTGGTTTAAAGATTTTCCCAGGATCATAAAAGAAACTGTATATCAGAGGCAGAGTTTTAACTGCTGTTCACCTAAGACTACCCAGGTTCTAAAGATGGATCTGTAGGAAATGTTTGTTTACAACTTACTCTTCATGCACTTTCATCTGTCAACATCTGTCTAGAGGAATGAAGCAATTCTGGAAACTTGAGATTTTGACATATCTCTTTGGTTCCTTTGGTATCTGCATTGTTCAAAAATTCTAGGAATTTATTGTGGGTTTTTATTATTGTTATTACTCCTAATACATACAGGGATTATTGCTTTTTTTTTTTTTTGTCTAAATTCAAGGCTTATAATTTTGCTAGTAAAAATGTACTTGTGATTTTTGTAAATCACAGTAAAAGAAAGGAGGGGTATGGTATTCCATAAAGGCCATCTCAGTTATCCTCAGCAAACTGATCCCTGAATTTCTGCACATCATTGCATTAGAGAGTTTTAAAAGGCAAAAAAGCCTCACAATTTCCACTTTGCTGCTGAGCTGTAGTTCTCTGTTTGTTCATGCTGCTTGTGCATGTAAAATTTCAAATGTTTGCAATGAAGTTTACAGAGGTAAAAGAGGTGAAAAATATTGTTCTATAATATACCTTTTAGGAGTGAGTTTTGAATAATTTTGCAGGTAGGTGCAAGTGATTATATCTGTTTGATTAGATAAATTATTGGTGAAATAAGTGAAGAAATTAAAAATGTAGAGATGTTTTAAGACAATAATTTTAGCTTCAGATTCTCACCTTTTATCCAAATGAAATCAGCTTCATGTGTTAGTTTATTCCTGTTATTACCTGTTCAACACTGCAAAGATGCTCTTCAATACTGACTGTATTTAAAGGAATACATTTTCTTTTCACAGTGTTTATTCTCTCCCTTGATGTTTTTAGAGCTAAATTTATCTGTCTTACCAAGTTCAAGATATATTGGGTTCTCCCCATTTTCTTCAAACTTTGCAACCCTGCATATGTTCTCTTCAAACAAAATGATCCTTGATAATGTTGAAATATTTTTCATGTTTCTGAAGACAGTTGGTGTCACAACTTAGCTGTGTCTGTCTGTTTGCTCCCTTAGTTTTGCCAGCCTGGAGGATGGCAGCTCTCGAAAGAGAGGAAACAGCCAACGTTCTTCGTGGTGGTTTTGACTGACATAGACTCAGAGAGGCACTACTGCTCCTGCCTGACTTTCTATGAAGCAGAGATTAACCTGCAGGTAAGAGATGTACAGTAAGAAACAAAACGGCAGGAAGAAGTGCTTACAAACGATAGATCAGTGTCACAGAGGGCAGCTTGAGAAAATATTTTGCTGTTCCTGCTCGGGGTACGTTTTTCTGGCCTACAGAAATCCATGTATTTTTGCAAAAGGTGAGCTCAGTGCACTTTTTTGTGTGTTTGGAGTTTTCATCTGCTTTGAAACAAACAAACAAACAAAAAACCCAGCCAAAACCACTTAATAGAATTTCTTTTTCTCCACCACTTTTTTTTTTTTTTTCAAATGGGTAAGCAATAAGGTGTTCCTTTCATTTCTTTTCATGTTTGATGTAGCATGGATGAGTCTCAGCCTTGTTCTAGGGAAAGGTTTATTAACTTCTGCTCCCTCTGCTGGCCTGCTCCGTCAGAACAAATGTGCGCAAGGATGCTGTAGTGTATATCCATAATTCTGTAAGTGCGTTTATTGGCAAGATTTTAGAAACTGATGGAATAATTATCAGTTTTCACTTGGGTCAGATTTCAGATGTCAGCTACTCGGCACTGTTTGTTTTTAAACATGTATTTAATTATTTTTTTGGCGCCCTCCGTCTTTCAAAAATAGACAATTTATTTCCCATTTGATGTAAAGTGCTTTGCAGAATATCTTCTGTGACTTAATACATGAAATCTTTAGAATCTAGAACCTAGGGAAAACCTAGTCCAATCTGTAATTGCAGACTGCTATTGTTATGTTTTGAAATATCTTCTTTCCTACATGAAAATTTAAAGAATAGGTAAAACCTTGGTGCTGAGTATAATGGAATTAGTTAAGATTAAATAAATAGCTGAGTAAAGTGATTTCTTGTTCTTTTTGAAGAACTTTATCATTACTGATTATTTTAAGAAAATGTTTTTAATAATCCAAGAGTACTCTGTTCTTTTAATACTGGAGTTGAAAGATTACTCTATTTGTAGAATAATTGAAAGATATGTAGTGGTAATAATAATAACAACGGTGTATTTTTTTCTGGACACAGTTGGAATCCAGAGAATAATAGTTATTCTCATTTTGTTAGTGCTACAGCTTAGTTGGATGTTTTTTGTGGACTTTAGAAGGATTTGAAAGCAGAAATGTGCCACAATATTAGACTTACTTTAGTCTTAAAGTTTAGTGTACATCAACCCACACATTCCTCTTAAAAATTTAATGTCTGTCATATTTCCTTTATTTTATAAGTAGAGAGTGAAATATTCTATAGTAATTCTTTCCCAGCTCATAAAAATTTACAATGGCTGACTCTTCTTCCACTCTATGTATTTCATAACATAAACTAAATTTAGCAAACTTGTTATTTATCCTGTGGTTTCTAGCAGCTGCTTTTGATTCCCTATCCACATCTTTGAAGCAATGCTCATCACAAAACATCCAGTATTAACTAAATGGGGTTTTTTTCTTATATTGCCTAAGTATTAATACAAAATAACCCAAAGTAAAAAACTATAAAAAACTGAGTGCAGTAGGATGTTGGCTCTCATAGTGCCATTCCTGGCTGTGTTGTAAAGAATGCATATTTTTCAGATGAACTTGCTGTGGTGAAATTTATTCTATGACTGCATTGTTTATAGCAAAACTTCCTGTTTCTTTCTGATAATTGAACGTGCCCTGTTGCATGGTCATTAGACAAGAATTCAGCATGTGTACAATTTGTAATGAAACCTAAGCTCAGGGACCATTGGGCTATGACAGTAATACTGATTTAACTATTCAGATACATGCTTAATTAAACAATTGACGATGCATAGTGCCCAGGTCTTGAAATGAAATCTGCACAGTACTTTGCACAGATAAATACAGTTCATTTTTTCCTTAACTGAATGATATAACTTGCTGAGGCAAAAGGAAGATTAAATTTCAAAAAAAACCCCACAAAACCACTTTTCTCCCAGTAGCCTTTGCCAGGTGAACCTTGCTGATACATGAGACTGGTCGCAATTCAGCCAGAGCAGCAGGTGAGATGTTTGGCTTGGCCAAATCTTCTTCACCAAAAAAACCACCAGAAATCAGCCATTTGGAAGTCTCTGTGGTTAATTAAACTGGGAATTGAAAACAAACTCATTTCTCAGCCTATGAATGCTACAAGAGAATCATCAAACCTTTTTGGAGCCTTCTGCATAATAATACAAACCCTTTAGACACAGTTGAGTCTGAGAAGATTCAAGTAAGACTTCTGTTGTTTTGGTTCCTTTCATCCCTGCTTCAGTTGTTTGTTAGAGGATAATTTGTAAATAAATGCTACCAGAAGTGTAAGGAGTTTGTACTTACATGGAACGCCTAAGTGGTACCATGATAACCTATGGTACAAGATGAATATAGCAACTGTAAAAACTACACAGCCTGCAGGAAAAAAGTATCCTCCATGCTATCTCTGAAAGTCCTGGATTCAGTTTTAGCCTTTTGGCAGTTGCATGTCATAACAAGTGCTCCAGAGGAGAACACAGGCTCCAGTAATCAATCACCTGATTTTCAATTTCTTACCCCTGGATAGAAAATAGAATGCTATTTTCTTTGATGGCATCTAGGAATCATCCTTTGCATTATTGCAGTTCTGACTGACCCAGAATTTATTACCTGCATGCGTGCTGGTCAGTTTGATTAGCAATCAGCTCTCAAAAAGGTGTGATAATATATAAAATAAGATTGTTTATAACTTTAGTCTGATTAATACTCCATACCTGTAGGCACGAGTGAGATGAACACACTCCATTATATAGGGGAATAGAACTCTCTTGTGCTATGTGATTTCAAGTGATACAGCTTTGCCATGGAGTCCTTCATGAATTGTTCTGGTTTAGGATGTTAGTCTCACTTATTTATCCCAGCAATGTTTGCTAAAGCTAAGTTAAGGATATGTTCCTCTTCTGTGTTTAAAATGAAGTATTAGAAAGTTTGACCTTAACAGCAGAATAAATTGGATTGTGGGTACTCGCTGCTCGAGGCAGTTCAATTAACAGTGATAAAGCTGCTGTCATTTAGAGGCATCCTAAGTATGCTGCAGAGCAGTTCTGTGTGCAAGGTTTCTCTCCTACCTCAAGTTCTTACATGAGTGTAAACAAATCTGAGATACTGTGCTGGTTTCTCCTTCCAGCTTCTTGTGTTTCCATCACGTGCTTGTGTTTATCCATGTTTCTGTCTGGCTTAAGGTGCTCTTTAGATACTCTAGCTAACAGAGCTGGGTGCTTCATTCATTTCCATGTATCTGCAGGAGTTAGGAGGAGGAAAGTAAGTCAAAACATCTCTATTTCATTTCCTCTCACAGTGCATTGAAAGTTGGTTGGTTTTTTTAGGGGGTCTGGGAGGATGTGGAGGTGTGTGATGTCCCATTGCTGTATTTTGATTGCTTCTGTGGACTTCAAACCTCATAGGTTTGAAATCCGCTAGACATGTCATTGATTTGGAAAAAACTTGTCCTATCAACCAAAAAAAAAAGTCTGCTTAGTTTATTTTTCTGGCAGCTGAAGCCAGTAGCTGTTAAGCAACCAAAGGGTGTTCAGAAGAATCATCTTACATCTACAGAATTCACCCATAAAACTCAGTTTCTCTATGTTTGTGTCTTTATTAGTCACCAAAAAAAGAGTATATATTTGTATACATATATGTGCATACATTCATATGTTTAGTTCCGTGTGGTTTGCTAAAATGAGGTTTTTATTCCTAACAGCAATTTCTGCACATTACCGCTTAGCAGATAAAGACTTGATTTAATACTTTTGACTCAGCAGATACTTCTAGTGACCTCTAGATACTTCTAGTTGTGCTTCTTACCAGTTACGTAATTAGAATTTATATTAACAATGTTTAGAAGAGCACCACAGATAGAATATTTTTTAAAAAATGTTGACTCAGATAATTTAGGAACATAGTGGTCAATTTGTACATTGCTTCGCACTTGGAAAGAAATTTGCCCTCTCTTCCCAACCCCACCATCAGCAAATTAGAGAATGATTTATGCCAGCAATTGAGCCTGTACAACTGCATTTTTTTGCATTACAGAAAATCTGCTCAATGAGATCAGCACAACACCACAAACATTTGTTTATAACAATCTTATTACAAGATTGTCTCATTCTTGTGTGTCTCAAGCGTATATGTATTAAAACATTGCAATCACAAATACAGGATTAAATAGATCACTCTGGAAAATGGACATAAGTAATAATTCACAGCTCTTCTGTTTCCTGCCATTCACATTCTCTTCCTCTCTCTGCTCTCCCCTGCAAAAAGAGGAAAAAGAACTTGTAAAAAGCCCAAACCATAAAATGGCAGATTCACAACATTCACAGATATTTCCTGAGTCAAGGGAAAAACTGCCAACAAAATGATTGTGCTTCATAAAGTTATAATTTTTCAGCTTGGACTGGAGAGTTGGCGATCCTGCTGTGCTAAAGCATATGCTGCTTGATGAGTCACTGATGTTTGGGTTTTACCGGAGGAGGAGAGCACACGGTTCAGTTGTACCTGTTTTTTTGTGGGAAAAATGAGCCCCCTTTGGATATTAGATGAGCATGTTCTATCTCAAATGAACTTTAATAATTTTTTTGCTAGTATCCCAAATGCTAAATTTATTCTGAAAGTTTCTTCATCTAGTCAATGCCCCAAAGCACATTTTGTGTAAAAACCCCCCAATTTTAAAAGCAATGTTTAGTCTGTTGCATCATCATCTTTCTGAATCTACTGAAAAATGGCTGTTGTGACATTGTATAGAGATTTAAATAATGCCTTATTTCCTTTCTATTCTGGTGTAAAGACCAGGTTGCAGATAATTTTCTATATAAGAAACAGGCTTGTATTTTAATGTCCTTTTATACATTTAAGGTCCTCTTTAGACCAGAATTCAAAGTTGAGAACAGTTGTACAAAGGAAATATTTTTTCCATCTTAATAACTCTGGCAATAATTTCTCCTGCCCTGTTCACCCCCTGTCTTGTGCATTTGCACACACATCCCCAAGCTGAACTCATGCTTTTGCAGGGTGCAAAAACTTGTGTTGGGTAAAGGTCACCTTGTCCTCTTAACTTCTGTGTTGTTGAACAGAGGCCCCAAGTTCAGCTCACAGGACAAGGAGATGCTATCTTTTAAGCAGAGGCATTTCTTTGTCAGTAGAGATCAGATTCAGCTGACTTTCAAACTGTAGTATAATACTGTAAGACTTTTCAATGCATTTCATCATGCACAATTCAAAGGGATTAACTGTTGTAATTAACCAAAACAATCTGTGTGTGTAGAATTTTGCTTTGGTGTACGTCAACATATGTTGTTCTATATTATTTAAAAAAAACATTATAGTGAGTTAAAATAGGGTATGAATTACAACGTTCTTAGATTTGAGTTTTGCAGGTGTCTGCCGTTTTCTCACTTTAGTTTAGGTGTGTAAAGTTAGAAAGGGTGGAATTCATGGAGCAAGTTAGCTGCCTTTGGGGAAATCCAGAAAGGTTTAGTAAATTTGAAGCTCTGCAATCATGTTTGCTTCTGCATAGTTCTTGCTAAGGACCTGGTACTTCAGTTCTTCCCCAATCCTCAAAGGTAGGGTTAACACATTAAAAGCAGTTACTTAATGCTATTGGTTATTGCCCTGTGGGATTTCAGCATTTGCAGTGCAACTCAGTGGTATCACCTTGGACTTCCTGAATCCTCTGGGGCTTGCACATCCCAGTGTGGCCTATTCCACAGAGACACTTTGGCTGAACAGCTACGCTGTAATGTGCAAAGTGTAAGTGTGAGGTTACCTTGGTTCTAAAGGGCTTTCAATGTTTTTATATGATAATCCATATCAGCGCCTTCTGGAGGTTTTCCAAGTGAGGTGTATTAAATGGTAAACATCTAATAGATTGTGGTGGTGTAAATTTTGTGTAATACTGGGAGGTGCATTGCAAACTCTTTACTATCACGTTTGTACTCTGAAGTGTCAGTAGTACATAGGAGCGAACAAGCTAATGTGTCATAAAAACTTGAAATTACTCTATTTGTTAAGTTTATGATCTTCATGTCATTTTCTGTCTTTGATCCTTATCTGTTTCAGTTGATTATACACTTATACACTGTGCATTACTACTGTCTATTATCCCCCTTTTGAAGTCATTAAATCAAGATAATGGCTTTTATGCTGGTTTAATTTTTTCCAATATAAGTTTATGGTGGTATGGTTCTGTGTATGTAGGCAAACCACAAAGCAGATCTATTCACCTGTGGCTTTAGCTCAGTACAGCAGATTGCAGGCAGGCTGCAGATTTGATTTCTGGCAGCAGTCAGCTTAGTTTATTTTAGCTTTCATACATGTGTTAGAATTTATTGGATACATGCGTTTATGTACTCTGACAAGTAAATAAAATTAATTGATGCTGAATGGTTTTTGGCCTTTGATTGTTACTAAAGCAGCTAAGTGTGTATTTGGCTGCAAATAAGACAAGCAGAGACAAAGTCACATGAGGAGAAAGGGATCTGTCCCAAATGAGTAATTGGCGTAAGATTACTAAAGTAAACTTCAAATAATTTTTTCTAAAATAAGAAATTGAGTATGGTCACTAAGTCTTTGCTGGGCAGTTAGTAGAAAAACAGCGGGCTTGCTGAACTTTGCATAATTTCAGTGCAGAACTTTGCATAGGGCAAACTGGTTTTGACATAATGAAGTACTAGAGTGCAAGTTTTGTAATGAGAGATGTTCATTCTCTTTCAAAGGGTGAACGAATTACTAAAGCACAACTCTAACTTCACTTTCCGCTCATGTTTGATTTCCTTTGAGTTTCAAATAATGCATGGCAGCTTCCACCCTTCAGAACAGCACAGCTGCATCTAAGGTCTTGTGTTTTCTAACTTTTTTATTAGTACTTCAGTTTAAATTGATTTTCCTCCCTCTGACATGAGGATAAGCCTAATTTTTCTCTGCTCAACATGAATCAGAACTGGCATTCCAGATTCTGAAGACTAGGGTGAAAAGATAGGAGAAGGGTGGCTGTGGTCCATGTGTGCTGTAATTCAGTTGCATGTTGATGGACCAAATGAGAATGCTGTACTCAGTTGTAGGGAGAATTTTTTTGACCATATTTTTAGATCCTTTTGATCTTTCATTATTGGCTTTGGTTCCTAATGTTGATTTTGGCTAGATGGTTATCTTTAAGTTGAATGTCAATATTTAGAAGCAGAGCTGACATCTTAAAATAATGTAATTGTTGTGGCAAAATTAGGTTTATAGAAGTTCAGGGGGAAACATTGAAGTTTGAAGGCTAGATTGTGGCCATTAATATCTCTGGTTAATAAAAGAAGATAAGGTTAATACAAATAAAGTTGATTTTTAAAGCTTTTTTTTTTCCTTCTATATCTGTTGCCTTTAAATGAATTACAGTGATTCGCTGAAGTAGCACAAAATCAGTCACCTTATTTTTCTAGAAGCTTTAACATCATGTTTTTAAGCAGAAATTGAGGCTTGCATGAAAATGTCTGGTTTTGTCGTGATTTACCTCATGCAACATTGAAACATATCCAGTGTCAGCCAGATGTGACTTACAGGAAGTGTAATTTCATGGAACTGAGTGGGAAGCAGAGAGATGTTTCATAGTCCATTGCCACTTGATGGAGAACTTCACTGTTTAGAAAGTATTTTGCTCTTGATCGACTCCCATTTATTTGAGGGAAATATGCAATGTCATATTATCATAATTAGTCTTTAATAGTTTTTCTTCTAATACCAGGCTTTCAAACTCTTACATCATTACTTGATAAAATGCAAACTGTGCTCAGCTTTACGCTTTTTTATAGATGTAGAAAGATTTTTAGAGCAAAAGGACACTGATTAAACAAAGCACTACCTTACTTAACGTGTATAAACCCCACAAGTATTCAATTTTAACTACAATTATTGAGAAGATATTAAACCTGTTTCTAGGATCTGGGACATCATACCTGATCTGCTGGTGACTGCAGTTGTCAGTTACCTTCCTCATTAAAAAATATTTAAAACAAAAGACTGAATTTGTCTAGTTTGGGCTTGATTCAATGTATATCCCTTGGCTACACAAGGAACAAATTGTTTTCAGAAAACAAGGAAACAAATAAATAGCAGAGTGCTGATGACCAGTGGTGTCCACAGTTAATTTTTCTAAACTGTTGGTTAGGGATCAAAGCTGGTTTAATGCATTTATTAATTCAGATGCTTTTATTGAACAAGTTCGTCAACTATAGAGTGATGCTCTTAGTTCAGTTGGTTGGTTATTTTACATTTTAATTTACCCCATCACTTGAGGTCACAAATATGTTCAGTAGCTACTTCTCCTATAAAAGAAGAAGGGCCAACAGTTGCAATAACGTGCGCTCTCTAGTTCTGTATTCTCATTTTTGTAAGAATCTGTGAAACTCATTATTGTGTCATTCTGGGATGTCTGTGTGTGTGTATATATATATATACATATTTTTTAGTGGAGATATGTGTGTGAACATTTCTTAAAATACATGAAAACATTTGAGTTTAAGTATATGTATTGGTGTGCTTTAAGTGTATTGAACACATGCACACACATTTTTTAGCTAGTCTCTTAAGAGGCCAAATTTTAGCTATAGCAAACAAGTTGAGCAAAATGAAATTGCATGCTATGACCTTCAAAAGAAGTTTCACTGTTTTTCGAGTTTATCAAATATTATTAATGCAGAAAAAGAGAGGGGAAAAGAGAGCAAGTAAATAAATCGAACCCTCTGCTGTAAAACCAGGTAAGATTTTTCTGTTCAAACTTATGATATATCCTCAACCATGCTCTACCTATACATGAAATAATTGCTTGTTTGATTGTATTTTGGATTTAATATTGTTTTTAGTTTTAAAATTGGTTATCTTTATTTTTCCTATATTTTTTTTAAATCTCATGTGACATAAATGTTAACTTTCAATACTCGGATGTTGCATGTAAGTTTTCGTGATGGTTTGTAATATCTGATAATTTTTTTTGGAGAACTGCTCTAAGGACATAAGTCAGCTGTAGTTTACAGATCTCTGCATTATATTCTCCTTATAACTTTAGAAACCAAGTCAGGATGCAGAGGAAAAGAGGATTCTGACAGGCAGGGAGCAGGACCCTGATGGGCTTTGATCACGTCTAAGTACAAGGGACCAAATATTTTAAGTAAGGTGAAATAGTGTATAGCCACAGGTCATGCATTTCTTTGATACAGTTAGATCAGTCTCAATTACCTATTCTGTAGTCTATGGAAAAGTCTTTTTCAAGACTTTATTAATTGGATGTTAAAAAAGAGAAATTACTCATTTGCCTTCTCAAGGCACAGGTATTTCTGGATTAAATTTTAGATGTTTATCACCCTGTTAAACTAAACGGATTGTTAAGGATCTGGAACGCTGATTGTTCTCTAGTGTTACATTTTTCTAAATTTAGCTGTTCTGAAAGTTTGCTTATTTCAATTAAATAAAAAGAGAAAAACGGGGGAAAAAAGGAATCTCTTTCAATATTAATTAACCAAGGCAAATTCAGGGAAGGGCAACAGAGCTGGTGAAGTGTCTGGAGCACAAATCTGGTGAAGAGCTGCTGAGGGGGCTGGGAGAAAAGAAGGCTCAGATGCGACTTCACTCTCTACAGCTCCATGGAAGGTGGTTGGAGCCAGGTGGGGATCAGCCTCTTCTCTCAGGCAATAGTGGCAGGATGAGGGGACACAGCTTCAAGAGGAGATTCAGGTTGGACATCAGGAGGAATTTCTTCACAGGAAGGGTGATCAGACACTGAAATGGGTTGCCCAGGGAGGTGCTGGTGTCACCATCAAGAAGATGGTGACATGGTCTCAGTGCCATGGTCTAATTGGCTGGGTGGTCATAGGTTGAATTCAGTGATCTCAAAGGTCTTTTCCAACCTAAATGATTCTGTGGCTCTGTGACTCTGTAATTTAAATTCATCTTTCAATCTGTATCTTTAGCAAGGCTTTCCATACCATCTATTTATTCTTAGTTAAGTTGTAAATGGAATGCTGCATATATAAAAGAAAAAGTTATTGTAAAATGCCCCCAACATAACAAACTCTTTAATTTTGTTATTTTTTATTAGAGAATATTTTTTCCTTAAGAGGGAAAAGGGATAAAGAAGGATGAAATGTGTGTGTGTCTAACCAGAAGTGTAAATAGAATCGCATTTGTGGCTTTACTGCTTTGTAATTACTTTTGGTACAGAATGTTTATGCTGTTACTACTTTGCTTGAAAAGTAGGTTAAACGTCATGTGTTTGAAATTATTATCTACTTAGTCTAGTGACTCCTAATAATGTGCCTGTGTGCCTGTCAGAATAGGGAGGAAACACAGCAGTCACACTGCATTCTTGTGTAAATCTTTCATGAAGTAGGAAAGAGTGGTTTAAGAGTGTAAATGCTTTGTCAATCAGTATTGTGCTTCTGTTGTGCCCTGAAAGCTTTAAATCTAATTATGAATTAATTCAAGACTTGATCTGAAGTCTGAAGTTGTGTAGATTTTATTAGAAAGGTCTTGTATGGAAAGCTCCTCAGTGCCTGTGCACCCTGAGGTTTCATTATCTTAGTACCATGTGAATATGAAAGAGCTTCCATGTTGCCTTGCCTTTAGAAATGTGTTTTAATTTAATTTTTCCTAACAACAAAGTCCACAATTTGTCAGATATCCAGAAACTGTTGCCTTTATGCCTAGGACTCATACTTGCTCTTTAGAATGGTTGATACAGTAAACTTCTGCTGATAATTTAAAAATTTGGGGATTTGGGGGGGCAGAGGAAAGGAGCTGTAATTCCTGTAAAAACTCACCCTTTCAGCATTAAAATGGATGAAAATTAATGAACCTGCATGGTATGTGTGAGTGTTGAGTTATTGTATTTCTCTATGAATTTGTGAATCACAATTTTATCTTAGAAATGAGATGCAAACTCAACTAAGCACATACATTGTGAATGCATTGCTTGACATTTAGGTAAAATTTAATGTACAAAGCCAAGTGTTTGCTCATATTGTGTATATGTATTGTCGAACTAACTGGTTTTATTTTGGTATGAAAGTGTTATACTGTATTAACCAAACTTTTCTGATTAAAACTGAAGTACTCTGTTTTTAAATATTTCTAACTTGATTGCTGAATTGTGGGTTAGCATGTACCTAGAGAAGCTGTACATTTTGAATTGAGGTTGTGAAATAAAGCTTATGAACTCGCAGCAGTCCTGGCATTTAAGAGCATTTTAATCAGACTTTGTCCATTTAGGAGAACTGTTGGATTTTTTTTTTTTTTTTTTTTTTTTTTTTTTTTTTTTAAAGAAACCAAATTGTTGAGTAGTAATGTGACAGAAATAGAAGGCAGATATTTCATGTTGTCATATGAAAATGGATGTAATTCTTCTTGTGATCCTAATTAAGGTAATATAGTGATTTTTGCTTGGAAGAATGCTTGGTCAGAGGAATAAATAAAAGACATTTGGTGGGTGGTGCGGGGTTGGAGAGAATTACATGCAGAAATTGGAAAACAAGGACACTCTGTCATCTGAAAACTTAATTTCTTAAAGAATGTATGGAATTTTAGAAATGAAAGTATTTAGTGACATCTTCATTTCTGGCTATGAATAATAATAAACTATTTGTGATTGAAGAAGTTCTGGCAAGAAGGTTATAGCCACTTGCACAATATCATGAACAACTGCAAGTTCATATGCACTGTGCTGTTCTCATTTTTTTGTAATGTTAGTGGTTCCTAAGTAGGAGAGATTTTATTTTTATATATATATAATTATAATTATAATTATAATTTTTTTTTTTTTTTTTAGCAATCTGAACCAATTTTCTGGTGAAAAAATTTCTTTAAATTCCAAATTCACTAGGTCAGGGTGGAGATGACGTTCCAGATAATTCAGCTGTAATGTTTGTGGGACTTCTGTAAGAAATTGAATTATATTAATACAAGGAGGACAACCAAACATTCTTTTGTGAAATGCATGATCTCTGTGTTTGGAGAGGTTGTAAATCAGCTCACACTTTGATATGGAAGGATCCTGTTCTGTGATCCACTTCACTATCTAAAATGTGCCGCAGGGAGTATTTAATGTGAAACAGTGTCCTGTTAAACTGCTGTCTTATAGGAACTTTCTTTTAGGTACATTGGCGCATGACTTCCCAGGGTGAGTTTTAATATACTGAATTACGTCTAAAAGCTTTAGGGAGTTCAAGCAACCATTGGAGTGTGCTCTTGTTGCTTGTTACCAGTTTCAAATAATGCAGTACTTTTCTGAAGCTCTGAGAAATGTTAATTTTTGGTAAAAATGCTAACATTTTGGGTTTTCTTCCTGCTTATTAATTGAAGTGTTTCTGTTTTCAAGGGAACGAAAGAAATTGAAGGTGAAGAGGAGTCTGGTTTGATTCAGCCAGCAGAAGTATTTGCTCCTAAAAGTCTGGTGTTGGTGTCCAGACTAGATTATCCGGAAATTTTCAGGGTGAAGAACTTGCAATTGCTATTTACAATGTATCAGCAGAAAATCTGGTTTTAAAGAAGTAACAATAACAGTACTTTTGATTTAAAATATCTTACTCAGGATTGATTTGGGAATTTAAAAGCAAAAGTAGCTTTAGATTGAACTACATAAAATTCAACATCTGTGACAGTAAATAGCCCCTGTAGGTTAAAGCAGTGCCTTCTTACCCTCCAAGCAGTTTTAAAATTACACAGAAGGAGTAGAAGATATTTTTCTGGGCTCAGTGTACTGTCTAATGAAAGATGTTATTAGGAAAAAACCAGACAACATTTGACTAACTATATAATGGTAAATTAACGGTGAAAATCTAGTTCTCCTCCATATATAAAGCAAAATGTCCAAGTCTCTTCCAGACCAAATTAAGATGCATGACAGAGATTAGGACCTTGGATTACTTTCAGCTGGTGAAATATGACTTATCTGAGATAAATGAAAAGCTTAAATTTCTCCTAAGCTAATGCATATTAACAGAAACAAATAAAGTTCAGTTTACAGATCAAGGGAGGAAATCATTCAGCAGTTGTCTTTAGACATTAAGGATGATTGAACCATGTGAGATTAAATATCCTCGTAGCCCAGTATTTTGTCTCTCATAGTGGCCCATAGCAAATGTAAAGCAAAGTGTATAAGAATGGGGCAGGCTGTAGAAATAATTCTATAAAATGCTTTCCTAATTCAATGTGGATAATAGTTACGTGACATCCTGAACTAGAGGTGACGGTTGCATGGGGTTTTTCTATAATTAGTTCACTTTCTTAACATTCATATTTTACAACAACCCACAGCACAGAGTTTCACCGTTTAACTATGTGTGATATGAGAAGTTACTGTTGGAATTATTTCTAAGAAGAGAATTACTAAAATATTTGCTGATTTATCAAAGTTATAGCAGATAAAAGGCAAAAGATGCTGTGGACCAGTTTATTTCCTTTTGTCCAAAGACTTCTTAGAATGCCATGTTGATCTGGATTAAATTATTGAGCTGAAGATGTATTTGTGATTTCTCAATCAAAATTAGATCTGTCAATAAAATATGCTGAGATATTAATATACTATTAATATAAAATATATTTACATTGATATAATAAAATAAAGAACTTAAGTTAAATAACACATAGAATTGTTAGTGATTGATACTGGTCTTAAAATGAGCCTCAGAAACTCATTAATTAATCAGTGTTCTACCTTGGAAACCCGTCAGGTTTAAGTCCATCGCAGTTCAAAGCACAGATGAAGCTGTGTTGATTTTTATCATTTTTAACAGTAACTTTTAATAAAGCACTTCTTATGTAGCAAACAAAGCAGAAATATTATACCTCAAATTTCTTTTAAAAAGAACATATATCCCTTTTAAGTAGCCAAGCTAATTTTTAAAAATGAATTGTTGCCTCTGTGGCAAATTACTTTGGTTGGAGAATATTTCACTGCCCTAGTAAGTATTAAGAAGAAGTGACTTTTTTAAAGATATATATACACAGATCTTTGAATAATTTGACATCTTCCTGTATTGCAGTCTGATATATTTTGTCAAACTTTCTAGGCTTGCCTTGGCTTGATCTACACCGTGTATGTGGACAGCCTGAATGTGTCACTGGAGACTCTCATTGCAAATCTGTGTTCATGCCTTGTCCCTGCTTCTGGAGGGTCTCAGGTAAGTAGGGGGGGTAAGAAGGGGAAAGGGTATTTTTCCAGTTAATTTAATTTATGAAGAAAACAAAAAATAAATTCTTGAGATATTTTTGAAGAAAAAAAGATCATAGTTCAGCTGAGTGCTTTCCCTGTGGCCTGTGAGTGCTTTCCCTGTGGCCTGTCTTCTAAAGACAGCAAAAATTCCATTCCAGGATAAGGTCAAAGGGTTAATTTTGTCACTGAGTTGGCTTTTGCAGGGCACATTAACAAATTAAGCAGTTTGTATAAGTTTAGTTTTTAAATAGTAAAGTAATCAGGAATATTTTTGCTTGCTACAGAATTTTTTTAAAGGCTTTTTTTGCCATTTTCTAACATAACCTTCATATCAGTTCGTTAATGCATGTTTTTTCTTTGACGGAGTTCAGGATTCCATTGGTCATTTATTTGATAACTCATTTAAATTTCTATTTTCATAACCTGTTTTTTAAATGCTAAAAAGTAACTCAAATGTGGTTTCCTCTGAGGAATTACATATTGTAAATAGCCCAAGCATTCAAAAATTAAAGTTTTCTAGTGAATAGACTTCTTTCTGCTTTTCACTTCTGCTTTCTGTGAGCACAAAGTCAGGTTTGTTTCTTGATTTACATTTTATAAATCATTCCTATACATTTGTGGGATTTTGATAAGCCAGTTGAGTCTTTTGTGTTTGATTTTTACTTTATGCTGAGACACTGATGGGAAATCATGGTCCTTATTATTAAACACACCAGAAAACTACATGTGCAAATGGCAGCATTAAACAAGTCAAGTACATACAGAACTGCTCACCCAACCTATGGATTTTCAACCCACTTGAAATCCTCTAACTTCCTAATTCTCTTTTGGCTTCCCAAAGCCCTGGCTGCTTTGTAACTTCTCTTAGTGCAGAAAGTGTCTGAATGTCCTGTCAGCTTAGTCAAGTTCTACCTTACTGCTCTCCAGGCCACGTCTCTGTTCTTTCTGTCCTAGGCTTTTGCTTTTGAAGGGGAGTAATCAGATTTTATGTCCTCATCAGAAAACCTCTTTTTCCAGTGGTATTTGAGCCTCATGTTTTCAGTTTTGGTGATCCACTTGAACTCCTGGCTCTGCTTCTATCCTCTTTTTTATTCACTGTCCATAAATGCAGCTTTTCTCAGTGGCTGTTTGCGCTGCTAGAAGAGGAAGGGAAAGTCATGCTCCTCTGGTTGTTCTTCCTTCTGCTTTCTCTCTTCAACTAAAATGCTCACTCATTTCCAACTTACGTTTGGACTCCAGTACTGATTTAAATGGGTCAAACTCATTTAAATCAGAAATTAAATGTTACTCTTTTCTTTCTTATACCTTATGCTTCCAGGGCTGAAGGCAAGTTTATATATCTTAGAGTGGGAGCACTCTTGTAGCATTTATTTCCAGAAAGAGTCAGCTGTGAAATGGGTGACTGACCTGCATCCAGACCTGCTGCCAAAGTGCTGGGGCAGAGTACCTCTGCTACAGCTCAGGGACTTGTTTGGGTTTGCTGGGGAGATTTTTGCTTGGAAATACCTGCTGTAAAGCAGCTAGAGCTTGCTGCCTTCCTACATTCCCCACCTTTGCTGCCATACAGAGCGAAGATTTACCTCACAGAAATGCTCCCCAGCCCATGGGAATCTGGTTAGAGGTAACTGCTTGGCATCACTCACTGCTTGAATGCCATGTGGATTTACTCACAGGAAGGCAAGGGTATTTTGCAATTGCAGTGCTGTTTGGGATGTGACACTCAAGTGCACTCCTTTCACTCCCATTTCCTGCCTCCCTCGAGGGAGGTATGTTCTTGTGCTGGAAAGGTAACTGAAGTTGTAATTCTACTTTAATGTGCAGAGCAGGAACACAGGGATAGCAGAAGCGTCCTCTTCAAAACCCACATGTCACAAGTATGTTCATACTTGATACACCCACGAGGATGGTAGATAGCAAAGAAATTCATTTAGTAATACTGTACATTTTTCTCATTTAAATAGATTTTAAACTTTTTTTTTTTTTTTTGCCATGGAGGCAAAAAATTGTATTGATAATTGTATTGATATTGTAATTTAATTGTATTGATAAAAATGTGTTATTAACTGCCTTCAAAGCCATAACTATTTAACTAAGTCAGTGTAAATGCCAGGGACACACTATCATGCTATATATACCTTCAAAGGCACACATCACTGTCCCTAAATTATATTTCAGATCTCTATAGCTCTATTTCATTTTAAATTTCTGTATAGAAAATAAATAATTTTTGCAGTATGAATCACTTATATGTATGACAACAACTTGTTCATTCTATATAAATTTTAAAAAAATTCTTCCCACAGAAATTGTTTTCTTTGGGAGCTGGAGACCGACAGCTGATACAGACCCCTCTACACGATAGCCTTCCTGTCACAGGCACCAGTGTGGCTCTTCTCTTTCAGCAACTGGGTATGTCTAGGTCTGCTTTGAAAAAAAAAATTATTTTTCTAAATTATAAAATGAGGTATTTTCTGTTCTAATTCAGTTCTAATCATGTGCTGAGAAAGCTGCATGGTAAATATTAATTTCTTTCAAATGAAAGAATGAATAACTGTGCTTTTACCCCTAATCAGACATTCAGAGAACCTTTTTGCGCAGCCTGCCTCTGGTAACTTATCTCCAGTATTAAGAGAATCATGGAGATGTTTGGGTTGGAAGGAACCTTTAAAGGTCACCAAGTCCAATCCCACCGTGTAGTATCTAAGTTACTGGGGGCAGAAGTGAATGTGGTCCCTATGTAATCACAAAAACAGTCATGTAAAAAGATTCCCTGCCCCACTCCCCTTGGATATTGTACAAGCTCCAAAGAACACCAGGGAGGTTTGTAATAAAGCTGGTGTGACCAAAAACATCATATGTTTCTATTGTTATCTGTTACTCCCAATCTTTCAAGAAGATGCTCAAACACAATCCTCATCAAATGTTTACTTGTTCTTGGCAGTTACAGCATTGCATAACTGTTACCTGGGTACCTCGGTACTGACCTTGTCTGCCATTAAATCCTTACACTTTTAGTCTGCATTCCATTGGTCTGTGAAGTGGCTTTGAATCTTAAACTTGTAACAGCCATCTATAAGAGCACAATTAATAATCTTTTCTGAACCTACGAACCTCGGTTTTACTCTCAAGCAACCAAATGGCCTCAGGATATATGTTGTCATCCATTCTTCTCTCAAGCAGACAGTAAGAATGGATGGAAACCAGAAAAATAGTGAAGAATGCTAAGCTTATGTCACAGAAAGCAGTATCAGTTCTGATGAGCTCCATGCCATCTCCTAGTAGGATGATTTAATTGTATCCTTCCAAAAACGAAATATTTTAATTTTCTTATAGTTTAAATAAAAGAAAATGTGTGGCTAACGATATATACAGGTGCTACTTCATCACGGTTCTGAGGTTTTACTTGGCTTATTATGTCAAGGTTCATTATGATTGCTCTGATCAGACTGCAGGCCTTTTGAATATGGATAGGCCTAACAATTTTCCCTCTTTTCTGAAGACATAAAATGTGGTGTGAGGTACCATAACTACAGCAGGTTACACCAAGTGGTGTGGTATGTTTGTTCTGTAAGTATAGTGTATGTGATAACTAATTTGAGGCAGTTTTTTAATCAGTTCTAGTGAAAGGTTGCATAAATGCACAGTTCAGAAAATGTCAAAGAAAGTGAGGCTTTCAGTTAGTTCTTAGGTAATTACCCTGTCTTCTGGCACCTGGCTTTTGTATGTCACATTGGGGTTGGAGTGTTTTGTCACTGGATCAGGCTGAGGAAAACAATGAGGACAAATCTGAAAAGTCATTGTACGCATCACATTTATAGAGGGAAGATGGAGTGGGAATGTAAATATATGGAAGACAAAACTGAAGACCATCTTTTTCTCTTGTCTTACTGAGAGCATATTTTGCAGGGCAGGTTTTTAAAATTCCTCTTGTTTTATATAGAAAGGAATAATAGAACTTTCATACAAGAATTTACCATTTCTTTCAATCACACACAGTTTAATTTAATATTGTTAATCACATGTTATTAGAGGGTTAATATATACAGATGGATGTCATGTAAATTCCTAAATCTGCTGTAGCAGAGTACTGAAGAGTTTGAGTTTAACCAAGACTAGATTGTTGAGCTAGCAGTCAAAAATACTTTACCTTTATATTTTGAATTTGTGTCATTCCTTATTAGCTCCCATAGACTTTCCAATATCTATACTCCAAATTTACTCTTTGTCTACCATCTCATCCTTCTTTTCCCATAGTCCATTAGACTTTTTGCTGTCTTCTGTGATTTTGCTGTTCTTCTGCCTTATTTTCTCCTTCTGATTTCCAGTAAATGTTTGGAGGTTCTGTCTTTCTTGCTTTTTTGTGCATTTTAAGAAGTATGAGTCAATAAGCCCATGTTTACCAGATGCCCTTTTCAGTCATAGTGCACATGAGGATATGAAGATCAGCAGAAGGAGAGGGAGAGAAAAGGAGATAAGGAACAAAAACTCAGTGCTCAGTTTTCTAGTTAGTGATGATTCAAGTGGCCTGAAGAAGGGAGAGACTGAAGAAAGTGCACGGGTATAAAACTTGGCAAATCTAGTCACAGGAAGCTCACAGGCTTTCATCCTGTTTCCCTAAAGGGGGTCATGCAAGCTCATGGACAGAAAAGAAGAGTTGTCTCTCTTCTTTTCTGTTGTAGCAGGACTTTGTCTTACACAAGACTGTAAGAACTATCAGGAACAGCTTGTCTAATGGCCTGGTGTGGGCCCTCTTCTTGTGTCTCCCTATTCTTGGGTGTGGCAAGGGTGGTATCATCGTTGCCTGGGAGTGGGTCTGGTTTTAGTTAAAGAATGTGCAAATCGGTTGGCAGGTAGATTTTTTTAAAGCAAATACTTGAACACTTTCTAAAAGGCTGCTTTTTCCACCTCCTATTTCTGACCACTGATTTTTTTCTTGTCTCTGTGTTTTGGGGGGGTTGTTTGGGGTTTTTCTCATATGTGCCTCAGTTGGCAGTTGATGTATCTGGGTATACAGCACAGTGGTAGAATTGTCTTGTGTCTCAAAGGGCACAAAGTAGAAAATTTTTGTGCTTTCATAGTGTACCTCACTTTACAGAACAGCACAAAATTCCATTCCCATGTAGGTGGCAGCCTGTCATGTTCTTAATGCCAAGGCTTGTTAATTCCAAGTTTCCAGCTCTAAACTTGTTAATTCCAAGTTGTTAATACAGCTACACGTGCCTGTTTGCAATCGTTGTTAACTGTAAGAGGAGGACCAGGAAATATGAACAGACTGTTTTAAATAAATTCTGATTTATTCTCACCTTTCATGTAGTCTTATGAAGAGTTAAAGGCAGTGAATCCAGAGAAGTGTGGTAGAATCCACTGGCTCATCCCTTTGAGAAAATTTATTTTCCTAAGATAAGGTCTAATTCTTTGTGCTGGACATCACAGCTGAACTTGTCAGAAGTTTTTGTGCTTCTTGGAACAATATTCACACTCGCTCTGTTTCTCTTGCCTGGTTGGAACTGGAGCTTAATGTGTATTTGTCTCTACAACCTGGGCTAAAGCTTTCTACTGCTGTTCTGTACTTCAGTGGCAGCTGTTATCCCATCCAGTCTCGTGTTCAGGACACAAATATTGACCAGGCCCCTTTGTCAAATAACGACACGTTCAGTTATTTCTCCGCTGGTACAAGTCACTTCATCTTATCCCCGTCATTAATAGAAAATTGAAGATTAGCTAGAAAAATATTCGTGAACTGCATAAATCACCGTTTTAAAAATAGCTCTTTCTTGGAGGAAGGTGGGCAGCAGGACAACATGTATGACCATGAATAGATACAAAAGTAATTTCAACATTTATTTTGAGAAATATTGTGCAATAGTAGCCTCATCATGCTTTTTCTGCTTGGCAGGATAACACTGTGTCAGCAGATGACCCTCCCTGTATTACCAAGTCCACAGTATATCTGGAAACAGATTTATTTGTGCTTAGGAATTAAACTGCAGTTGGGAAAAATATCCCCAAAGGTTTTAAGCTTAGTAATAAGGAACAGCAGTGTTTGACATTTTAAATCAAACCTTCTATTTTTTAATTTTAAAAAGCCTAATATATAGGAATAGTGTGACAAAACCCAGGCCTGTAGCTGGATCACTAGAAACTATTTAATCAACAAAGGATTAGGTGGAAAAACAGGAATCATAAAGTTACTTTCAAAAATTATGCGTGGTAGCAAGAAGATTTTCAGTACTCCTCTATTACTTGTTATCTGTTCGTAAGATGGTAGATACCTATAGAAGCTTCAAAATGCAGTAACTTTCTTCAGGCTCAAAGGAGATTGAGGTTATATTTCTCTCCCTGTCTCACTGCATTAACTGTACATTCCTAACTTTCTGCTTTAAGCTCTTTTCTCTAGACTCCAACCCTACTTGTCTTCTCCATATGGGCACTCAGCAGTGATGTATTCAGTCCTTTGAATCTGAGACCTGCACCTCCATGACCCCCAAGAGGCAGCTTTTCAAAAGAAGCCAGGACAAAAAATTAGTTACCTGAGGTGCAAAACAAAAACCAGCACTTAGGGTTTAGCCAGCACTTAGGGGTTTTGCACATTTCAAGGCTTGGTAGCATGAATCACACAGCAAAGCTGAGCAGAATAATTATGAAAATTTATTTTTGAGAAGAATTTCTCTCTTCCTTCAAATACTTAACCAAAGACAAAAGAGTTTTCCTTCCTTTCCTTCTTGTTTAGTCTCATATCAGGTCTGGTTTCCTATGTCCTTAATTCCTCAGTTCTGTTTTGTTTACCTGTGCTTGTTTTCCTCCTTGTATCTTAAATTCACCACTCAAGTATTTTCAGTAAAATCATACTGACTTTGTGTTAAAAAGAAAGTAATTTTTTGAGTGCTGAAAATGACACTTTGAAGTAAATTCTACTTTGAATATTCTGGATGAAGGCAAGGTAAGGGTGCTTTGGAACCCAGGGCTGTGTAGAATGGAGATTAAATAGGGGGAATGACGTGAACATGAATGGTCATAGTAGGTGGAGCCAGGTTGCTTGGCAGGCTTGTCTTCAATTTGTCCAAACTGTGATGTAACTTAAAGTGTTAAACATCATTATCCTTCAGCTTTTTTATGTATCTTAAAATATTTTTAACTAGAAGTTGTGTGTGTACCATTAGACAGTATATGAAGCTTCTAAAAAAGAGTACTTAAAAATAATATAGTATAGTTGAAGATGGAAGTGTCATTAAATATCTAATCCAGATCTCAAAAGTGATTGATTGATTAAACTTCTAAAGATTATTACAGTTGCACAAAATATAAATACTAGGGCAGATGTTTGTGGTGATGGCAGAGTTGCTAAGCAGTGAAGTACTTCAGTGCAAGCACTTTAAAATGCTCCACTCCAGCACTGATGTATTTTCTTGATGTTTATGGACTATTCAATTCCAAATTTCAACACTGTGACATGGAACTGAGAAGTTCAAAGTGTTTTCTGTCCTTTTGCCTTGCTTGCATGCTCTTGCCTGTCTTTTGCATCAGAGCAGATACTTCTCTGATGCTACAGAGAGCTGCTTAAAATTAAATAATTGAATACCAACAAACAAGCGAAGAGGTGAATTATTTTCAGTGTTTCCATTGAGTGACACTGACAAAGATGTTTTTTGTTGGTTTAAACAGTCATGGAGCCAAACCCTATTACTGTTATATGGTGATAAATCCGGTCAAAACATAGTGATGGGATCGTATTTTAACTGTCAGACCTGTTTAGGATTTTTTTGAGCTGTGTATTCAAGTGTACAGAAGTAAAGGAAATGCTGTATTTTCTAATTTTTCAGATTTGCTAGAAGCTAATGAACAATGATGGAGGTTTAGGGGTTTTTTTAATATAATGAATGTACTGTAACTATTTTGTGTTCAAAAATTTGTTTGGACAAGATCTGAATTGCAGCAACATTATTTTGATTATTTTTTTTAATTGAGGTGGGCTGCTCCACCTCTGGAAGTAGGTATTTGTACGTGCCGAGGGATTTTAAGCTGACAGGCTTGCACTTCACAGCTTTGGTTAACTTGTGAAAACCACATTTTTAGGATGGTTCTGTGGTTGTGCCAGCATCGTACAGCAGATGTTCTGCTCTCAGAAGAAATCTGTGCATAGGCTGAGAGTTGAGCAGGCTCTGTCCTTGGTTCTTACAAGTCGTGTTTCCTTTGGAAGCGAATGTCATGGCACTGGACAGTCCCCAAGGCCCTCCTGGCAGGGCTGGGCTGTGCTCGAGGCCAGCACCGCTGGCAGAGCTGCGCAGCTTTGGCTCACTCTGTGGGGGAGGAGGTGTGTGAAACATGGGAAAAGCAGGGGCTCCTTGGCCTCTTTGCTTGGGTGCTGTCCTTAAGCTGAGCCCATCGCCCCAGAGCCTGCCCAAGCCGTGGTTCCTGTGCCAGGCAGTGCCCTCTCTGACCCAGATCCTCACCCATGGGCTGTTCGTTCTGTCTTGGTCTCAGGTCGTCCTCATGACTCGGACTTGCCTTGTGGCCACTGTGCCTGACCTGGGTGCAGTTGCTGGCCCTCATCCTGACCTGGCCATGCCATTCTGGCTCCCTGACTGAGCCTCAGACCCTCCTCATGTCTGTGGCCTTGTCTGGCTGTCTCAGCTTTGGGCTGACTGTCACCAGAGCTACCCAGCTCATCTTCTCTGGGTACTCCATTGCTTGCTGGGCACTGCCCCTTCCCACCTTGCTCCATACTTTGCCTTCTGTTACAGAGATGCTGATCCCTGGCAGCTGGTGGTTCTTCAATTTTCACTGCTTACCTTCAAAAAGTCTTGAGCTGATACTTAGGTATCAGTTCTTCACAGTAAGTTTTATTCCCTTTGATGCTAAAAATCAAGCTTTACAAGTCCTACAAGAGATGAAATCATGTACCACAACTTCTGGGTGTGTAATTTGATTCTGGGGAAGAGAACAAAATTTTTAAATTTTATTATTATCTTGGTCTTAAAATATGAACACTGATCAGTTCCTGTGTTCTGCACTAAAGCTGGCTTCATCTCTTAACTATCTTTCCAATGTTTTCTTGTTTCCCAATGCCCTGCCTCAGAAATTATGATGTGACCTACTGGGGCTATAAGCAGTGAAAGTGTCCAGCCTATAGAGTAACATAAACACTATAATCTTACCGTGAAAATTAGAAAATACCTATCAAATCAAAAGGAGAAGAACTGAATTATGGTGTGCCTCAAATTAGTTTATTTTTCTGTTAGCTAATTTTTAAATTCACAGTACTTGTAGGACATGCTATGCTTTACATTTTTATTCTGAATGAAAGTAAAAGTAGCCCTACTGCTTAAAAAGTGTAGCTGCCTTTAGAAAACATAAATCCCAAAATAAGGTAGAGTCTGAAGTGAATATTTAAATTGTTGATCACGTTATATCACGTTACAGCTCATACTGGATTCTAGAGACTGCTTTTTGAACAGTGTTAGGGTTTTCAGTTGTACTCTTATCTTTTTAGTTTACTCTATATCATAGACTTGTATTTATCATTTGCTGCTTTTTACACCAGTATTGTTCAGGGAGAAGTCACAAGTTACAGAAACAGGTGAGCACCAAGAACAGGCTCATACAAAAAGGTCATGAGTTATTTAAGGTTGGAAGTTAAAAGATAATTTCTAACTGTAGGATGAGAAGTTAAAAGATAATTTCTAACTGTAGGATGAGAAACATCCTGAAACACCTTCTGTTGGGAATAGTCATGCAAAGCGTTATCAGTACATTTAAGATGAAGCTTGATCAGTTTGAGGTTGGCTGATATAGCTATGACGAGAAAAGGCTGGACTCTTTCACTATTTATAGTCCCTTCAGTCCCATATTTCTAAATCCAGAATATATTAAAATACCCAGAATTTTTGCTTTTGACTTCAATTTGTTGACACTTTGAGTAATGTTTTCTGTAATAAAATAACTTCTCGTTATTTTAATTCTGGTTTAGGGGAGATAAAATGTTCAGCCTCTCATGTAATGTATTTTATGCCAACAGATGACAGTACCAAATTACTGTATAAATGGGAAAAGATTTTCCTGATGAATATATATGTGTGTTTGTATGGCTGGGAGACATTATGAAAGGGTCACTGCAGTCAGCACGTGAGAAGGCTTATACTTGATGACTAAGAAAGTCCTGGTGTCTTTGAAATACAGCAAAAATATTTTGGTTATGTAGGACAGCAAAGCAATGAGAGATTTAATTGGCAGAGCATATGAAGCATACTGAAATGCAGGCATTTTCAGTACAGCAATGCTGTAAGGGTCGATGTGGTGCCCTTTCCACGTCTTATCTTTGTTATGAGATTTCAGTAATATGAACCAGAACTTTTTTTACTCTGTCAGGTTGTTTGCAAACTTCTCACCCAACTCACTCAATTTCTTTCCTTTCCATGAAACATCATGTATCTTGTGACGGGAACATATATAAATTTTGTTGGTTTTTAGCAGCATGTGTAATTAAATGAGAACTGTTTCATTGAAGTATATATACTTCTTATCAGTCTTTGATCTTAATAAAGTGTATACTCTCCAGCCTATGGGAGCTGGCATCACATGAGTGGATGCTGTTGGCTTATGTTCTGGTTTCAGTTTAAATCCCGCTGGCTGGTGAGCTGCAATTAGCTCCATAACCCAGCCAAAGAGAATTTACCATTCAGGCTTTCCAAGTAGCTTTGTGTGGTTCATCAAAGAACAAATAGATTATGAAGGGATTTGATGTGGCATTTACTGCTAATGGGGCCTTACTGCCACAAGAGCAGAACAAACGGAAAGTGTTCTTTTCAGCGCTGTTGGAAATAAAGGGACATTGTCATGGTGAATTTTATACAGGCACTCTTCTGCACTTCCAAGTAAAGGCACTTGATGGACAGTCACTGAGGCTTCATTTCCCCAGCAGCATAAACTGCCAAGCAGATGGTCCTGTCTGGAATGTCCACTTCCAGTTGCACAGTGCTGCCCCATCCTTTGCTGAAGCGGTGCTTGACTCAGCCATGCTGAGCAGTTCCATCTCACCAAGTTAACAGAAAGTATTTGGAGCGTGGAAGGAGGGAAGGTCCCTCCCGTCTGTTTTAAGTCAGCAGTCTCAGGTTGTGGCTTGATGCTGTGGTTAAATCGGCCTAATGGCCAAGTGCTGCAGTGAGAACAGACCCATCCCTCTGCCAGCTTGAGCTCTCTCACTCTTGGGAGCTTTGCTGCAGGCAGCAGCATCCCTGTCAGAGAACGCCATTAGGGCAGATTCCCTGTCAGAGAGCGCCATTAGGGCAGATTCCAGTTGGGTAATGCCAAACTGTTCCTTCAGTACATCCCTGTCAGAGAGCGCCATTAGGGCAGATTCCAGTTGGGTAATGCCAAACTGTTCCTTCAGTACATCCCTGTCAGAGAGCGCCATTAGGGCAGATTCCAGTTGGGTAATGCCAAACTGTTCCTTCAGTACATCCCTGTCAGAGAGCACCATTAGGGCAGATTCCAGTTGGGTAATGCCAAACTGTTCCTTCAGTACATCCCTGTCAGAGAGCGCCATTAGGGCAGATTCCAGACAGGAAATGCCAAACTGTTCCTTCAGTACGCGTAGCTGCTTTGTTTCTGTTTGTTTGACATGTGTGGGAGCTGGGGGCTTGGTCAGCACCCCCTGAGATGCTGCTGCTGTGGAGGCAGGAGTCTGAAATGAGTTGGAGGCACTATAGTTCTTATATCAAGTATTTCTTGCAGTGTTCAATGTTTTTCAGCACAGCAAAGCACACGACATAAGATGCTCACTTATATCCACTCTGAACTTGTATTACTCTTTTAAGGAGACAAACCATGCAGTAGTTTATTTTAAGCAAACTATAAATCTGAGAAAGAAAAATTATCTGGCATAAGTAAATAAACTCAAAGCCATGTATTTGATAAAGTGATGCAGCTAATGAGTTTTTTTAAGAGGAAACATTTCAAATAAGAGAAAAAAAAAAATTATAGATTACAGTTTGCTCTATAACAATTCAATGAAATTTATTTAAACTATTAGGTGAAAATTTGTTTTGAGATATTTGAGAAGGGAGTTATTTTCTATTTAGAGCAGGACTTCAGAAAGAGTGTAAACAAATTATTGTTTTTCAAAGAGGAACAAAATATAAGCTTCAAAAAGCAAATGTCTAATAAATAGGCAAATTTTAAAAATATGCAAAAGAATCTAGTCTTTGGTTATAGAAAATACTGAAAGGGATCCTACTGGGAACGGATCGCTTTTCGTTCTATTTTTGATGGTATGAGTGCAGGCAGAACTTTTCTCACTATTCTGCAGCAGGTTTGGTAGCTGTCAAATCATAAGAACTTCCAAAACTGCATTTTCCAGACATTGGTGTTAATATTGGTGGTGGGATGAAAACAAAACTATTCTATAGACCTTTACTTCCACATATTTGGTCTTGTAAATTCACATTTGCAGTTTTGCTCTTTAGTTGCATTTTGGGCTGAAATATCACTGTCTCAGGAGGTCAGGAAAATCTCAGAGAATTTGACTGAGAATTTTTAAATTTTCTTAAATGTTTTGAAGGGAATCCAAGCATGATCTTTAGAGAAAATAATGTGATTTTTTAAATGTTTCAATGTTACACTGTTTCACAGTTTCTTCAACTGAGTGTTTGTCCTTTTATGCTCTGCAAATATCAGCCAGCAGTGGCTGAAGATTATTCTTACAGAATATTCTGATCATCCACATCTGTTCTTGCTGGTTTTGCATTTATTTGGTTATGTTCATGTAGTGCTTCTGTAGTAATGTTCCTCGAGAAAGATTTTGTAGTCCTCAGACAGGAAACAGGTATGTTTGCAGTTTCTTGTGTATCCTTGACCATTTTTCTTGTGTACAGTTCAAGAAAGACAATACTCTCCTCATTCTTTGGTATTTACTATTGAAGGATCCTACTGGTATTACCCTCACTCTGAATTGCTCTGTTAAGGAGCACTTTTTCTGCTTTATGTGAATCCAGACAAATTATAAAATCTTGAAAACAAATCGGTTGCTGAAAAAAATTTAATGCTCCTTCCGAATTTTAAAATGTCTTTTGGTGGCTGAACAGAATCCTCCTTTACTTTCTACCATTTATGAATCAATTTAGATGGATGGTAAGCTGCTCTATTTTTGATTACTTAAATGCATCAGCTGTTGCAAATAATTTCTCAAATCTCAATTGTAGATTTGCTATCAGAATACGAAGAGATAATTTTGGCTAATCAAAGTGCTATAAATTTTATAATGTGTGCTTATTTTTCTAACATATCAGTTGATGTATGTGGGAAAAAAGGTTTCACAAAACATTTGGTTCAAACAATAAAATCATTATTCTTGAAGGGGCAGTTCTGAAGAATGGACGAAAGAAATTCACCTGTAAAAATTTCTAGAAATGTGGGAATCTCTCAGTAGCACTCTCCCACCTCTACTTATGGAAATTGGGAAGCATTTCAGTTCATTAGTGTGTATCCATTATCCCACTCCACTCAAAATTCTTTTACAGAATTTCATTGAGTCTCTGTTAGGGTGGACCTGTGAGGGTTCCACAGAAATTCTGTATCCTTATATTAGTAATTAAACAGGTAATTAGCAATTAGTACCCCAATTAGCTTGTGGTTTAATTTCATAGCTAACAGTTCAATATTTAGAAATAGTGCTTGCTACCTTCCCTGTAGTAAAAAAATGTTACTCTCATATCTGATTTCTGTGAAGATCCTTCCCCTTAAATAAATCTATTTTTTGCAGCATTTATCAAACATAACCTGTTTATATGGGCCAGACATACAATCAGTAACAAACTCTTAACTGGTAATGCAGGTTATGTTTGTGTAATTCAGTTTACTGCATTCACATGAAATTGGCATTTACCTCCCTGCCATGTGAGTACTTTCTGTATATGAAAGGGTTATTTGTCTGGTTTACCTTCCTATGTCTTTTCTGCTTTATCAAGAAAATTCATTTAACACAGTCATATTAATCTTGAGCTTATCAAATCTCCCTTTGGGAATGTAAAGCTTTAAAATATGCATAAGAAATTATATTGCACATATCTTTTTCAGTGATAAAAACCTTATTATCTGAATCTTTTATTAAAAATTGTATTTAGTTTTATCATTGTTTCTAGGAAAAAAAATCAGTGATCGTGTTCACCCGGTGTATTGGCAGAGTTGTATTTGGAGACTTAAGAAAGCCAAAGGACTTAAACAGGTCTGCAGAGGGATTTAAGAAAATTTGCAGTAATGGAGTGATACCAACATGCAAATGGCAGACAGACTGACTGGTTTCCTGAGTAGATCATATGCTGTGCTTAATCCTTGTTTCTTTGTGCCTTTGTGATTTAGGGTTCTCCAAACCCTAAATCTACTTGACTCAGTGTAGGCAGAACAGAGTGGATACTGTTGAACTTTGGGGGAGTGATAGCTGTAGGAATATTTTTCCATCAGCTGAAGACGTATTTTTTTATATATATCTCCTCCTTTTCACAGTCTCTTCAATAGCTTTTAATGATCATGAAGTTGGCTTCCATGCTGTTTATACCAGAAACTTTCTCTATGGTCCTCGTGTTTCCTCTTCCCACCCTGCCCAGACACTGGTTTGTAGAGAAGCCTTCATTCTGCCCTTTTTACAAAGCACATGCAGAATTCATGGTTCGGATTATGAATTGCCTTCAGTTCAGTTCCAAATCAGAATCAAATACATCTCTAAAATTGGAGGTTGGCTTCAGTAGTGCATGTCACACTCATGTTTCCTTCTGTGGACTCAGAACTGGGGATGAATTCATGAAATCCTGGATTCTTTGAGGGAGTCTCAGCCGAAGGCTCCATGCTGTAGGGATTGCTTCTCTTCCTCCTGAGTCTGACAAAGCCTAAATAAGTTAATCTCTTGGGGTACTCATCTGACTCATGTCCTCTTGTTTCCTAGCCAGAAAGCAGGATAAATTAACCCTCCCAGATCTCTCTGCTAGCACAGCCAGTTTTCTCCCCATTTGTAAGCAAGCTTGGCTGTGATTTAATCATGGAGTGTGCGGTCCTGCTCTAGTAACAGACCTGCATTTTTTCCTAGATGCAAATCGATCCTGAGCAGCGACATTACAATCATTTGGGTTTCACTCAGTGTAGTTGATTGGAGATACTGTGTGATTTCTGGGTGGACAAATCAATGCAATTTGGCACAGATTGCCTGTGTGAGTATTGAGTACAGTTGTTGCCTCTTATTTACTAGTTAAGCTTGTATTTTGGTCATTAGCAGAGTTATGCAGCCGCATCTAAAAATAAATATGAAAAGGGTTTTGTTTTTCCCTACTTTTTTCTTAGTTATCTTTAGAGCTTGACACTGCCTGGCACAGAACTTGTACTATGAAGTCTCCAGTGGCCTTTCAGAAAGGCTTTTCAGGCTTTGTTGACCCATTTCCTGGATTAGTCCGGCTAAGTTATGGATTATTTTGTCTATTAAGCTTTTTCTTGTGTCCAGTAATTCAAGACTGGCATATTGGTATAATGATGTGTTCAACTAGTTGAGTTTCTGAATCCATGTTTATAACTCTTTACAAAAGTGTAAAGAAGTAAGTGGTAATATTTTGATTTCAAGCAATACAGAAAACAGTAACTGGTCAAGTAGACTTTGTGTTTGGTGGCTTTTTTTAATCGTGCTTAAATAAGTAATTCTAGAACAACAGGAAGCAGGCGGAATGATACATTTGTTGATGTAGGATGTCAGATAATTTAGTACAAATTACAGATTCTTTAAATACTCGAAAACAGTGAAGGTCAGGAAGCTTTCATTCAAAATTTTCCAGCATATGTATAATATTTTACAGGATGTCTGTCTGTAGACTGCAAAGGAGTAATCTGTAAAAATCAACTTTTTTGTTGTTTTTCATGTTGTCTATTTATGCCCTGACAAATGAGCATCGGATGTAGTGTGGAGTCTGCAGACCAGCAGAGGGTTCAAGGTTACAGACAGACACAATGGTGTCTTGCAGCACGAGGAAGCTGGGCTCAGGCTGTTGTTTGGAATGGTTTGTTTTCGGTAAACAACTTGGAAGGCTCGAAACAACGCCTTGGTGGCTTCCTCGAACTATTTAGTCAATGGTTTAGAAAAGGAAAGTAATCAAAAGTTCTACTATTTATAATTTGATTCTCTCAGACAAAAGTTGCCCTCTCAGTCATTATACTGCTGATATTCCTGAAAAAATGTATTTCAGAGTACCTGTGGAGCAATGATTTTGTATTGAGTTAGTGGCTGTCATCTTAAAAATAAGAAAATTCCAGACTAGCTGTCTGTATTGTACACTTAATTTTATTTATATTATGTATTTTATACTTTTATTTAATGCATACAGAGCATTTAGAGAAAGGAACAAAGAAGAAAGAGGGAGAGAGATGGAAAACACAGGTACAAAGAAGCTGTGAGGGCCCTAGAAATTTTTCAGTCAGTGGAAGTGGTTAGCCTGGTTTTTATTGTCCAAGTGTGTTAGATGCCCTCAAGTTTGGTCTCTTCCATAAGTTCTGCAAATAAAGCAGTGTTTTTCTCTAGCTCAGCACCGCTAGGGCTACGTCAGGTGCATTAATGTTTCTGTAAACATTTCAAATTCACCTTCCATGGCCAGTTAGAATGTAGCGAATATCTGGGAGAACAACTCCCAGAATGTGAAAACGTGTCTGCAGTTTGTATTCTGCTGTGAGACATCCAATTTATCTGAGGGAAATAGCTGCTGAATGTAATCATTTAAATATCAACTTATATTGGTGCTGATTAAGATGCACTGACAAATGCCTTTGGGGAGTACAAACTGAAGCTTTATCTGTGGCCACTAAAATGCAACAAATGCAAACCTAATATCCCTGGTGAAACTATGAAAGCCTCACAAACCACACCATCACTGCTAAGTAGTTTAAATAAACTTTGTGTTCCATTGACTGGACATCCAGAACTTTCTGTAAATTGAAGATGATGACAAAATCCATTTCTTGCAGTGGTAAAAACAGATAATAATCAGACAGACATATGATTTAACACTATGCAGCACCATGAAGATAACCTTTATTATTTATACAAGAGTGTGTCACTTTACTAGTTCCTAAGAGAGACTGTGATCTACAACCACTGTGTTTGAATACTGTGAAGTACTTGTAGGTGTCCTCTCTATACATAAGCATTTCTGATTTCCCCTTCATTTAAAGTGTTCAGTTATTATGTACTCTGGAGAATTGCATATTGTTTTGGTGTCTGATGAGGAAGCCTGTATTCAGAAGAGATTTGAAATTAAAAGTGCTGATACTGGATAAGTTTTATGACATTCAAAGGTGTTAGAATTAAAATACCCCTTCTAGACTCTTGAATGATCATAATTCACAGCAAAATAATATCATATATCTAAAAAGGCTGAGGGTTTTTTTCACAGCTTGTTTCCAATTGAATCTTCTACATCAGTAAATGAATGTTCTAATTCTTTCCAAAAGAAAGTTTGAAGTCAATAACATCCAGAGAATATTTTAGAACCCTTACCTTTCAGAACTCAGGTTTGGTTTTTAAGATGGTGCGGAATGGAAAGCCATCTCTATTTTATAGCTGTTTTGATGACAGGAAGGGCTTTTTTAGAGCATTTCATTGCACTGAATATTTTGATTATTTGTGAGGTTTTTTGGTATTATTTTCCTCAGTAATACCTGCCAAAATGTTAGAGGTTTTTAGAGCACTGTTTGAGAATCTTTCTATCTGATTGTAGGAAAAAATTGTCAGGTGTTTAAAAACTGTATTCCTGGATGTCTTCAGATATTTGGTGTGGAATGAAATGGAGTGAGAAGCCCAGCTGAAAACAAAAACTTAGTTTAAAACAAAAATTATATTCCAAAATATTCTTTAGAATTTTCTGGGAAAGAGGCAAGAACAGTTTTGCATAAGAGGCAGTTTTGAGTTTTTAAATTTTTACTGAGCGTTTTTTTCAAGCAGGCAGCTGTTTCTAACCCTGTGTTCAAATATGTTCATACTGCTTGTGCATACACACAAGAAAGGACACTATTTCCAGTTATCTTCTAACCATTCACTGCTGGGTGGTGTTTCATTCATGTGAGGAAACAAATTGGACTTTTTATCACCATCCTTACCTTGTCTGTTACCAAGCAGTTTGTTTTCTACTAGCACAATATTAATTATGCCGCTGACAATAATAGCAAACATTTGCAGCAGTAATTTGCTCAGCCTTGTAACAAAGCCCTCAGTCCTCTCAAGCCTCTGCCTTTGGTTGTGTGAGTTCTGTGTGACTCGTGGAGAATGGAGTTTGGAAGCATGAGCTTTTCATCCCAGGAATAAAGTCTTTTTCTAAACAACCCTCTCCAAATCCATGACCCTCTGTGTTTATGAACTGAGCTTTACTCCAGCCAAGAAAATTCGCATACATTACGGAAGAAAGAAAAGATTTGACAAAACATATGATAAAAATTACTTTAAAACCCCAAAATGTTAATTATCGTATGAATTTAGTGGCTCTCCATAGTCACACTTCTTTCTGGGGACGTTATTGCAAGATAAACAGTAGCTTTGGGAAGGTAGTACAGGCTGTCTTACTGATAACACAAGCCATGTCCTCAGGGAAGCATCATACATTCCAGCATATTTCAGGAAATTTCATAAATTTCAGCATATCTGTCATGTGTCAGGCATGTCTGCTTCTCAGGATGGGACTATTTTCTTAAAGGAAATAGATTTTTTTGTTTTCCCTGAAAGCACATGGCTTTGTCTCTTAGGTAACTTACACTGTCTTAAAAAAGCCTCCAAACCATCCCATCATCTGATTCACAGGTTTTTCCCTAAATCTAGTGGGGCTTTTTTAAACATTCAGATCTTCCTTTAAGTATCTTTCTAATGATAAATACTCTCTTACTGCCCTATTTTAACCTCCTGATTCCTAAACTGCTCTGCATGGATAAGGTATGAATGTATCCACTAGGAATCTTTTCATTTTCTTTGAAACTTGGTAGTATGATTTTTTTTTCCCCCCCTGCTTGGAGATACAGAGATGTTGAGAAGTTAAGCCTGGATCAGTGACCAGAATTGAGTACTGGATATACAGAATGCTATGCAGAAGATGCCCCTAATACTGTTTGAAGTCATTATTAAGCGTTGCTGGGATTTGTGCTGAGAAGTGGAAATCCTTGCCAAGTGGTGTTGAAAAGGAGATGTAATACGGTATACCTGTAATGTAGAAATATTCAGATAGCATTTTAGCAACATGAAAAACAGGAGGTTGCACTAGTCAAATAAAAGGTAGAAAAACATGGAACTTGGCAATTTATGTGTTTATCATATGCTTTTTGAAAATCCCTCCAGAAAATGGTACATTTTAATGTAATTTTGAACTTCTTGGCATGTTGTTACAGTTTTTTCTTATTATTTTATATTTTAAGGAATCCAAAATGTACTCAGCTTATTCTGTGCCGTGCTTACAGAAAATAAAGTTCTCTTTCACTCAGCAAGTTTTCAGAGGCTCAGTGATGCCTGTAGGGCTCTGGAGTCTTTGATGTTTCCCCTCAAATACAGGTGAGTTACGTTTAGATTCTTTGAACTTGTTACATAATTTTATAACTCATTTTGTAATTTTTATTACAAATACAATTTATTACAAAAACAAATTACTTCTATTTTGTGTTCGTCCCAAACAAAAGAAGTTGTCCTATATTTGTTCAAATAAGCAAAGCTATTAATGATGATATATGCAAATCCTAGTGTATACATGTTATTAATAAAAATCTGGTTGCATTGTGGCAGTGGAAATAATTAAGGGAGAAATATTCCACCTGCAAATGTAGGGTAGAAAACCTATTCACAACCCAGAAGATTCTGTAGCTCAAAATAGCAGCTACATCAGTTTTAAGTCACTGACAAATGTCCACCAGAGAATGAATTTCAGTCAACAGAGTGCTCTCTAAAAAACCACAGGTGGATCCAGAATTTTGAAATGAAAAACTTGTTGTCAATCAATTTGGTTTTTTTAGGAAGAAGACCTCTAATTCTGACTCATCTGTTTCAAGCTATGCTTGTATTGTTTTAAAATATTATGCTTGTTTTATTTAAAATATTTCAGAGATTGGTTTCTTTATAATATAGAATAAGAAGGAAACTGAGTTTTGGAATATGTTTTTTAATATTTGACTAGTAATGAATGTAAACATTTAATAACTATAAATTAGGTGTAGAAATGCATTGGTCAGTTTAGATCCAGCTGTTTTGATGACCACACTGAGTTTTTTAAATAGTCAACCCAAGTAAACAATACATGAAATAGTGTTCTATGCATGATGTTTAGTAGTTGTTTCATTATGAAAACAAAATATTTCTTTCAGAGACTTCTTATTAATGATATTTTACAAAAGGCTAAAGTGTGGCCAAAATACAGCCAAAAACTAATCATGTTTTTAAAACGCATTCATTATCTATAACTTTAGTGTCCCTGATTGCTAACAGGAAGATTTTTTTTTTTTAAACAAAAAAGTAGCTTTATGTGAAAGAATAGTCAGAAGCTTTTATTCTATTTCATTTATTCTTTTCACAGTTATCCCTATATTCCAATTCTTCCTGCACAGCTACTGGAGGTTCTCAGCTCCCCAACGCCTTTCATCATTGGGGTTCATTCTGTCTTTCGCAATGACATTCATGAGCTTGTGAGTATTTGTGCCCACTCGCAGTCGCAGCGCCTGCTTTGGTGTTCAGCTGCAGTGTTTCCTAGTGCTTTGGGGGTGTTTGTATGAATAATTTACATATGTTCAAAATATTGCTGTAAGAAAGCAAGGCAAGACAATCAGGAGAAAAGAGAAAAAGCAACTTTTTTTTTTTTGTAAATACGTTGAGACTGTAAAGTGGAGGGAAATTTTTTGATTGTAGTGCAGGAGGGGAAGGAGTGGATCCGTTTTTGGCTTTGTCATCTATTTGTCCTGAGCTTGAGCAATTCACTTAGGATTTTCAAGAGTATTCTCAATTGTTTTATTTTACCCTTTTTAAGTATGTGCTTGGAGAGACTGAACCAGGGTTACAAGAGGTGCTTAGAAACATGAATTTTTACTTCTAGTTGCCCTCACTGTGTTCCTTTGCAAACAGCCTATTTAGATAGCTTGTCTCTGAACACAGACCTGGGACATCCAGAAACAAAAGTCACTTTTGAAAGTTTGGCCTAATTTCATTTTCTTTGGTTTAATGTCATTTTTCAGGGCTAGATTCCTAGTAATAGGAAGTATTTGGAGTATTTCCTGTGTCAAAAGCATTCTGTATATTAAAGTTAGTATTGTTTTGGTTTTTTTAACTTAATGAGCAGATCACGTGCAGAAATTTGAACTATTGTGTTTTTAAGATACGCTCACTGTATGCGCTTCTCCTACCACTACTATTTGTCCCTTACAGTTAGATGTAATCATAGCAGACCTGGATGGAGGAACAATTAAAATTCCTGAATGTATTCATCTGTCCCAGCTACCGGAGCCGCTGCTACACCAGACTCAAATGGCACTTTCTCTGGTATGTTTGGATAAAATCCCCGCTTTTCACCCTCTCACCTATTTGTAAAGAATGAAAAATTTCAATATTAAGTTTTCAAGCACACTGGAAATGAGATTTACTAGAATGATTCATGCAACATTCCTGGTTTTAGAAGAGTTTATTCTCTGTAGTTCAAGTTAGTATTGTCAGTAATGGAAATCTAAAATGTCTTTTCACTGTTCAAGAGAAATCAAGAGATTTTTTCCTTTACAACGATTTTTAATAACAGTATTTGAGCAGCATTATTATTACTTAGTTCTGCTGCCTTTCTGTGTTTATAAATTTATTTCCACTGTACATTTTCTTGAAATTTAACAAATTAGTAATGCTTTAAAGTTTGTGTGATGCCCCTGTTTCAGAATTTAGGGGTGATGGATTCTCCATTAGAGAGTTGTCATAAAAATACTTCAGTTTGTCTTTTTGCTATCATTGTAATAAGCTAGAAATCACCTTATTTGGAGGCTTCTGAGCAAATATTGTCTTAAACAGAAGAAGTTTTAGTCTGTTAATCTGTTTCAGCTGAATTGACTCTAAAATCCCTAATGGTATTTATCAGTTTCATGGACTGTGATCGGAGTTTGATAACTAATTCACATAGAGAAACCTGAAGCTGAGAAGTTAATCCATCTTTATTTCTTTACAGTCTTCATAATTTAACTCAATTTATTACTTGAGGTACTCAGTATCAGTGAAAATTAATTTGAGAAAGGAAAAAAATGTATCTTTTTCTCAGCGAAATGAAGGAAAAAAGATTATGTCTTCAAAATTCTCTAGGTTTTGCATCCTGATTTGGAAACAGCAGATTATGCATTCCCCCCGCCACGAACAGCTTTATCACACTCAAAAATGCTGGTAAGATTTCTATGCTATTTTCTGTGTCTGACTTTCATAAGTGGAAAACTGTTGAAATTTTAGACTAGCTTCCTTTTAAGAATTTGTGTTTGCTTCTCCTTATACTTTATAGTATTATTGGTTGAGCAAAGAAAGGCATTTTGCCCTCTAATAGCATTCTGATGGGTTGGAAGTTTTACAAAATCCAAAAACCTCTTCAATTTAAGAATAAACATTGGGGCTTTTTGTGTAGATATGTTTGAAAATGTGAAACTCCTAGGTGGTACAATATATTTGTTGTACTTATTTCTTGCTTTGAGATTAGGATTTTTCATTGCTGGAGACAGGGAATATCATCCAGACCTCATCTAAACTAATGGAAGAATTCAGCTAAGATCTCACTTGGAATAGGGAAGTTTCACATTAATATAATTTTGTATCAAAAGTAAGAATTTTGTTAAATCTGAAAGAAATTACCATGTTCTCAAGTAGTCAAAAAAGCCGTGGTACAAATATACCTGTTAAAAATCCTAGAGGGCAGCAGAAAATTAGCATATCTGTCAGTAAAGTGAGCCATACAAAATCTGAGTTACAAATAGAGCAACATTGATCATGTTCCATTGAAGAATAAACAGCCATCTAGTAAAATACTCCAATAATATATTCCAGCTTTATGTAATCTTATGTATTCCTTTTCTTTTTAAAAGTAAGTCACAGGCTGTAATTTACTTAGGTTATAGTTGCTTGTTAATTACCTGATCAGCTGGTTACCTGATAGTAAATATTCTTTGATGTGTTTAACATTTAAAATTAAGAGTTTGTAACATAACACCATAAAACCTGAGGTCATAAAGCAATTTTTGGGACCTCAGGTTTTTTGACATGGCTGCTGAGATAATAAGGTGGCCCAGGATTTGATGTCAGTCTTTAGTGGCATCTGGGCCAGCTGGAGATGTCACTGCCCCGAGTCTGCCCCAGCTGTTCACAAAATTTCCATTAATCTGGTGGTGTCTATGTAAGCACTCTCTTAAATAAATAAAGCAGCACTTTAAAGACCTACTGTTTAAAACTTTTTTAAGTAATTCTGGCTTGTTTTGATGGCAGAAGGTTGGCAAGTGAAGATGTGAGTTGGAAGAGTGCTAGACAGGTAGCTGGGCAAACCTGGAGCAGTCTGCTCATCTGGCAGAGCTGCACCTGGTGGCTGTAGTGGGATGCTCCAAACCTGGATTCTCCAGCAGCAGCAGCAGCAGTGCTGCTGCCTTAGGCTCCTGTTATTCCCTCCTACCCCCGCCCACTCTGAAGACACTGCTTGTGTAGTGCTTCAAAGCCACACTTATTTTAGGGAATAAATTCTGGCTAAAATAGCCTTTTTCCTTTATTTCACATCAGGTTTCTCTCATGGCAGCTCATTCGTGTGGTTCGTGACATGACCACCCCTCAGCCACCCTGGCTTTGCCCAGAGCCTGTGCTGCAGGCATAGCAAGGATCAGCAGGGGTGAAGGGTGACTGTGTACAGAATCTGCCATGACCATCTGAGGGCAGGTCAGGGGAATCTGGTAGTCTTTAAGGGGCCTTCCAGCCCCAACCATTCTATGAGACAGCCTCATACCCTTAGAAATATCTCTGCTTCATATGCTGCAGTCCTACACTCATGAATCTGTAGGCATTTCTCGTATAGATTCATACAAAGTGTGGAGAAATTTAGGATACAAGGACATTTTGACAGCGTATTCAATTACTGCTTACAGGACAAAGAAGTGCGAGCAATCTTCCTTAGGCTATTTGCACAACTTTTCCAAGGATACCGCTCATGTCTTCAGCTGATCAGAATTCATGCTGAACCTGTCATTCACTTCCATAAGGTAAACGAGGAGCAGTTATGTGTGTTTATAGTATTCCTTTGTGCCATGTTACTCCCACAAGCCTGCCTTTGGAACAAGTGGTAAAGTTTAAAAATGTAAATAAAATTATCTACGTATGATAAGCACATCATTTCGGCAGAGCACAATATCAGTGTGTTTTAGTGGGACTAATTGCAGGGACAGGATGGAAATATACAACAAAGTTAACTTTGAAATTTAGTACAAATAAATATTTGAGGAATCATAGTGGAATTTTATTTTTTACAGAAAAGCCCTGTATGTAATAACACATTGCTTTGAAGGTACCAGTTTTCTCTTTTATTTCCTGCAAGATTCAAAAAAAAGTACACATCAAGTTTCCAGTTCTGAATTTAGGTATAAAAAGATACTGTGTAATGTAAAAAATTTAATTAGAAAGAACCACTTACTAGTATAAGCTGATAGGCTGGTGAAAATGTTTATCTGGTACATATCAGTTGCTTGTAATTGTAATTTTGATGCTGATTAAAAAAGGTGCATTTTTTTCTGTCTTCTTGCAGGCAGCCTTCTTGGGCCAGCGAGGCTTAATTGAGAATGACTTTCTAACCAAAGTCCTCAATGGAATGGCATTTGCTGGCTTTGTGTCAGAGAGGGGTCCTCCCTTCAGAACCTGTGATCTTTTTGATGAGGTGAAAAATGTTTCTGTATTCTCAAGTAAATTACAATTTACTGTGATATTTCAGCATAGGAAAAATTACTGGAATACTTCTGAATCCCCACTGTTTATTATATCAAGTTTATATTAATCATCTCAACTCTTATTTTCTGCTAAGGAGATATTTCTAGCTTACTTCCATAAAAGTATGCCCCCTCATATGTATGAAGTTAAATAGCTGTATAAACTTTCGTAATGTTGTTCCTACTGTCAGATCTGTAGCTTCATAATACATTCCATATGCTAGTACAGAATTATTCTCAATAATTTAATTAAATTCTCAAAAATGTTAACAATCTCATAGAGAAATACTACATTAGATACATATCCAGCAATTTAAAATGAGATGAAAAAAATAATTTTAAAAAGCAATGCCATAGGTTTACTATATTGGCTTTGAGTTGAATGTAGAGTAAAATTAGAGTGTGATGTTAATTCTGTTTTGTAGTAGTAGTACCTGTGAGAAATTTGGATTGAGGTGTAGAAATGTGAAAGGACTGGTTTAGGTACGTAGGACTTTTCTGTCTGGTAACAAATGCTGCATATGAAACTGAAAATGTCTCATGTTCCAAAGCAACGTGACATTTTTCAGTGTTCAGCCTTCTTTCCTTGGTTTCAATTTAAGATTAAAATTTCATAACTTACTTAGGAAATTTTTGTTGTTGTTGTTGAATTATCAAGATTTTTATTCTTTCTTCTTTAAAAAAAAGTTGGTGGCCTTTGAAGTCGAAAGAATTAAAGCTGAAGAGGGCAATCCACCAAAAATGATAAAGCATGTTAGAGAACTTGCAGAACAGCTCTTCAAAAATGTAAGTTGACTGTACCTGCTGTAGAGTTGAGATGGTAACATTGAAAATACTAATTTCTCAGATTGAGCTAGTGTCCAGAAAATGGAAGTGGCTGCTTGTGGTAGTCATCATCTACATTATGGCAAAAGACTTTGGGACTTTAAAGATCATTAAATTTGTACATGCAAAGGAAATTCAATATGACACTATTGATTTATTAATGCTAATATTGATTTAGATATAGCTACAACTACTTATCTATTTGTAGTGTGTATTCACATAAGGTGTATAAACTGCTGTTTTCTCTGCTGCAACCTATCCATGCCAAATACGTCTCTCTTCTTGCCTCTCAACAGTTTTCCATATGAAAATTATACATGCAGTTTGGCATAATGTATACTTTCTGCAGCTCCTTCCTACTGTGTAACCCAGTCACCCTGGTTTGCATGCTCAGCAAGCATTATTTCATTTTTTACAGCCTGTTTCTTATATTCTTTAGGTTTCATACAACTCCATTCCCAGTTTAATTTTTGCCTTCATATCATGTTTATTTTCCATAGTGCTTTTATAAAGTCTCTTACCATTCCATTAGCTGGTTCTGGGATGGGGGTTTTTTTGTTTTATTTGTGGGTTTTAGATTTTTTGTTTGCTTTGAGGTTTGTGGGCTTTTTTGGCATAAACTAATCTCCCTCCCCCTCACAATTCTGTGGTTATTCAGACTCCACAGAGCATTATCTATTACACCATCAGCAGACACCTTTGTCACCCCTTCTTTTCTACATCCCTCTTTCCCAAAAGTAGTTTACAGCTACAATTCTGGAAAAAACCCTCAAGAACTACTAAATGCTGCTAAGTTCTGGGCTGTTTGGGGGTTTCTTTTGTGTTCTGTCTGTCTTTTCGGCTGATGAGATTTATTTATACCCTTGTGACTGACCTGCTCCTTCGCTACCACTAAGTCAGTGACTTCACAGGACCACACACTGATAGTCACTAAGTCAATGACTTTGTGTGTTCAGAAGTCAGATTTCTAGTAGTGGTGCATGCACCTGACTTTGCCTGAATATATGGTCGCCAGAAACTGATGCCTTGGGAAGGCTGACCTGAAACAGAGACTGGACAGAGCTAGAGAATAAAGCAGATATTTATTGAAAGCCTCCAGGACCCACCTTGGGCAGGCCAGGAACCTGACCAGGGCTACACCCAGGGTGGACTAAGAATGGTCCCAAAATGCCTGACCAGTCACGAGATCTTAGATTTTTATAAACTTTGGTCCATTTGTACGTTGGGGTTTAATTTTCCAGTTACAGCTTCAGGTTGTGAGGTCTCATCCTTCTTGTTTTCTCTCTTCAGTCCACTGTTGTTTATGCTGTTGGGCTGAAAGCTGTCCTTGGTCCTCAGCAGGAAAAGGATTTGTTTTGACTACCTGCTCTGTGAGGAGAGCTTACTAGCAATTAATATGAGGCTCAGAATTACACCTAAGCAGCACAGAATCTGAAAATATGAAAGCTAAAGCTTAAGGCATCAGTGTATGAGGCAACGCTGCTAGTGCTGTCTGACTTTAAACAGACTGCGTGATATATGTTTGACATCTTGTTTCATAGGTTTAATACTCACAATATTGTAGCTGTGACACTTCAGATACAAGGGAGAGACAAAGTCTGTTAGGGAATGATGTTTGCATGAGTCTTGCTGGTACAGGTGGAAAATCCGAGGCCGAATAGCATGTACATCTGACACGACATTTGTGATGTCCAAGATAAAGTAACTTTTTTCCTGTGTATTTCCTCTGAACCTCCCCTCTCACTGAAATGGATTTTGGGACAGTTACTCTCCTTTTCTGGCATTTTCTGCTGTCTTCTGTTAACTCCCTCTTGAGACTGTGTTCCTTTTCTCTCCCTTGCCTTCCCCTGGCATCTGCTGCTCTCTTATCCCTGGATATTTTTGGCTTGTTTCATTAAGTTTTTCCTTTGCAGAGAAAGCATGTGGCTAAGTAGCCGCAAATTCTTGTTTTGACTGCTATTCCTCAAGTGATACATTTGATCTCCTTGTTGCCTTTTGCTCCTGTAAACAGCAGTATTAAGCTCCTGTTTACAAGTTTTCTTCCAAACTTATTGTGCGTTTACCAGAGAAGCCTCATTGATGCATAGCACTCTTTGGCAGTGGTATGTAGCCAGTAATGAGTAACAGCATAGAGTCAATTTGGACAGCAGTAAATTCAGATGTGTTAAATGTTAACCCCAGAATAAATGAGTGAAGAGATGAAAATACTCCATTTTGTTTGATTACTGCACCCCTGGAAATGTGAGGCATGATCCTATGCATGGTAGTAGATAGTCTCTCTAATGAAGAGCTTGACTGTCACACTAGTTTATATTCAAGTCCTTAATATTCGTTAATTTACATAAAATCAGCCTAAGTTAAGCAGGGATTTTCTTTTGCTCTTGTTTTGAATTTGCAAATTGACAAAAATCATTTCATAAAAGCCTTTAAGGAAATTGGAAATATTAAATTAATGAGTCACAGGTGATACGAATATGAAACATTTTATTAGTCATCTGCATTAGATATTTGACTTCTTAATCTTTCGGGTATGGGAGATTCTCCAAACAGTAAAATTAGATGAGACAGATGGTAACACTGCATGGTTAATTTTGTGCGTGACCTTTTGCTTTTGACCTGCAGGAGAATCCCAATTCCCCACATAGCATTCCAGAAGGTGCCGCGGGCCCACGGAGGGCTCTCACTTGCGGGTTCACATCCTGCCTTTCCCCCAGATCAACGAGGGCCGAGTGCAGGAGCTCCTGCAGGAAGGGCTGGCCAGGAGTCAGGGTGCCCCCCCTGCCACCCGCGGGGACAAGAAGTGCGTGGTTCCAGCAGGTTCCCCTGTGGGTATGTTCATTTGTTCCCTTTCCTATCTGCTTCTCATGGCTGATTAGCGTGACTGCAATGTGTGCTCCCAATTTCACATGAATATTGTGTTTTTAATGATCATAGCAAAGTGCTTTGTAGACTCCTGTGTCTGCCTTTGCAATTTAGGAGCCTTTTTTATCTGGCCTTTATTAAGAAGTCATCCAGAGAGTGAGAGGTGCAACTGCCAACAACAAGGTGGATTTGATCTGAGTTAGAGTTTGGGTTGAGTGATTAAACTAGATGTTGTCTACTCAGCTAGGCCTGTTAAATATCACCATAGGTCAGTTGTAGCACTAGCTGAGCCAAGCTTTGAATCATTTGAGTTCCTCCTTTGATACCAGTGGAAGACATGTAAATTACTGGAAGAAGGCAAAGAGCAAAGATAGGCATCTGTCTCAAAATAATTAAACCTGTATTTAGCCCGTAAAGAACAGATGTAGACATTGTAGGCCTGTCATTTTGAGTTTGATGCCAAAAGGTTCTGTTACTCATAGTCACGCTCATTCGACGTGAATGGTGGCATAAACCAGTGTAGTTAGCAAACTTGCGCATGAAGCTGGCAGAGCTTGCAAAACATTTGAAGGATGGGATCAGAATTCAAACTCGTCTTTAAAAATTAGATATCTAACACAAGACTCCGTTGAATTCTGTTCTTCTCTTCTGCTTTTCTTCAAATAACGTATGGTACTTACATAGGCAGGATCAACTGACTAGGCAGCAGTTCCTCAGAAATTAATTTGGGGACTTTAATGACCGTAGGGCAAACATGACCCAACTATATCAAGCTACTGCAAAAAAGCTAAACATCTTAGTAGGATGTATAAACAGGAATGCAGTCAGTGAACCCCATGGAGAAATCTTTTCATTGTGCTCTGTAAGACCTCAGCTGGAGTTTTTGTGTCCATTTTTGGACACTGGAAGACTGTCTCCATTTTTGGTTCTGTTGGAGGGAGTCCATAAGAAAGCAACAGGAATGACCAGTGGTCCAGAGAATGTGACCTACAAGGAAAGATGGGAAGTTGTTTAGGAAAGAAATAGGAGACTGAGGGGGACGCATAATAGCAGGCTTCAATTATACAAGAGACAGTGAGGAAAAGAAGGGGAATAATCTGTAATGATAAGAAATAATGGGTTTAGCAGTACAGAAATAGTGTTATTTGTCAGCAAGACATGGTAAAATGAGGATTGTGAGGCAGTTGAGTGGAAGCCATGGAGTGTCTCTTATGACAGTACATTGGGGAACATATTAGACAAACATGAGAAAATATATAAATAGAGTCGATCCTGTCTAGGGACAGAATGACTAGATGGCCTCTTGAGGCCCTGCCCAGGCCCTCTTCTCTTAGGGTTTATGCAAGAAAAGGATGAACTCTCTTCACCTGCCTTTGCTGTTGACTGAATCATTGAATCTGGTACTTAGAGAAAATTTAAAGGATGTGTGGTAGTGTTCTGTTGTCTTTCTTCAGAAGTCTAGTTGCAAGAAAAGGGATTTTTTTTAACAAGTTAATTTCTGTGTCAAAGCAGGGGATTTCCTGGTTTTTTTTTTTTTTTTTTTTGGTTTGTTGTTTTTTTTTTTTTTTTTTTTTTTTTTTTTCCTGAGGAACAGCTCTCACACTTACACTCTATGCTGAACTGTATCTCAGGATCCTTTGATATAAGTAGCTCATTATTATCTACTAGAAAGGCATATCCTGAATTTAGGTACTATTTATTTGATATTATAGAGAAAAGAACAATGTTAGTTCTTGCATTCTGAATTTTCTTGGAACATCAGGGGCAAAACAGTGCACTGAGAAAATAGATCTCAACAATTTGGAATCTAGATAAGAGAACAGGTTTGTCAGGTTTTATTCTGTGTTGCAGATTCTTGTCATGGCCATCTAAAAATAAGTTATCTACTGCTACAAAATATGCAAGGCTATGAAGCTCACTACAGAACACACACAGATTTATTATTAATTTGTGTTATTATGTATTTCATCAGTGTGTTGGAGGTTTATAATCTCTTTATGCCTGTATGAGACAAAGAGAAACAAATAGTTAAGAGAATCAACTACTCCAGTTAAAAGTCAGAGCACTCTCCTCTTGAGATGGTATAGGAAAAACAGGATTTTGGAATCTTGTGTTCCCATCTGCCTATGAATGGTACTTGCTTAACAGAATAAGAGGGAGGACACAGTAATTATATTTTTTAAGAAATTTGTGGTATTCTTTGTGGTTCTTGCAGATGTTCACAGATGTATATATCTTCTTTTTCTTTGGTTAGTTTCCATAATGGAAAAAGGAAGCACAGTTTCAACAGTGCTCAAAGGCTGGAAGTTGTTAGAAACTGCATCTCGTTCATTTTTGAAAACAAATTTTTGGAGACTGAAAAAGGTAATCAAATGAATTTTTAATTTTCCCAGATTACTCTCTGTTCTGTTAATGAGCAAATGGGAGACTGGCCTAATCACAAAGTACATTTTGAAGTCTTGTTTCTGATGCTAAAGATTATTTTGGCCATTTAAATTAATGAAGTGAGCAATAAAAAATAATCATCTAAATGCAATATTGTGTGTAACATGAAGCTAATGGATTTGAAAACCTGTTTCTAATCCTACATGGGTGAGTTGAAAACCCTTTTTGCAAAATTTATTACTGTTATAAGTAGCATTGTCCACATTTTTTTTTTAAGAGGTGGGTGTATATTGGTCTAGCAGGATTAATTAGAAGGAATGTGAACAAAAGGCATACATATGTGCTTCGGTGTTTAACAATCAATGCTCTTTAGAAATTTTCAGAACAGTCAATTTTGCTGGTTTTAAAAATCAGTAATTTGATAGAACTCAGAGATGAATATAAATATTTGGCATTTGTCTGTCTTCCCTGAAATGTGTTAGTGAGTTGTTATCCTTGACATTCTTATTTTCTCTTCATTAAGAAGTTGCTAGATTTTGTAGATTCTGTCCATAAAGTTTTCAGTTATTGATTATAGAACAGTCACTCAAACTACAATCAATCATCTAATTCTACATATGAAAATGACTGCAGAATTATTTTGAGAAATTTTTCGATTTCTCAGGAAAGTAGGCACCTGTATATCTCTGAAGCTGTGCAGATCCAGACAGAAAATGAGCTTTGCTTGATTTACAAGTTATGCTGTTAAAATGCACATAGGAAAAGTCCTAATGAAGTGATTAACACTTTAAAAGAGTTTTCATCCAAGCAAGCAGAGCACAGTAGTTTTAACCTCATTCGGCTTCCAGGCACTTGGGGAAGGTTCAGTGGGATTTTTGTCCCTCTATATGGTAAATTCTTCCTTAGCAAATAAGCTTGCCTTTTCTTATTACCTGTTACCTCCAACCTAATGGGCTGCAGCTGGTAATCACTGTTGTAGCATTTGCTCCCATCTTTAAAACGTTGACATAAATATTCTGTTGGCCCTGGTTTATGATAACTGGCATTGACAGTCTAGTGGCCTCACTGCTATGAGAGCTATGCCACTTCTAGAATGCTTTCATCATTGATTGTGTATCACCACATGTGCTGCTCAACCTTGATGGGCACTCTCCAGTCCTGGCCTGGCTGTACAGAGCAGAGCATTTGCTTTCATCCACAATAATCCATTTCTGATTTCACATCCTTTCAATGCCTGTCCATATTAAAGGATTTCTATTTACAGATGTAGGTGAGAAATGCTGTTTAATGCATTGGAAAAAAAAATGGGAAAAGTTTAGTGCTTGGTAACCTCAGGCTCAATCAACCATTATGTGAAGTTTGCTCTTCAAGCTAATGGGTAATTTCCAGCGCTCTTCTTTACTGTCACTTGCAGTTTCTTAAATAAAAAATGAATGCTATGTACAGTATGAGTAGTGCCATTTAATTTCATTTCCATAAAGTGAGGTGTTCTTCTCTGCGACCCTGCCTGCAGCTCTGAGAGGCCCTGAAGGGCAAGGCAGCTCGGCACTGCCTGACTCAGGAGCTGGGCCCAGCACGTTAAAGAAAACCGAGCAATCCTGGACCATCAGCAGTTTGACTACATTGTGAGAATGATGAACTGTGCTTTGCAGGTACAGTATGGCAAGGCTTTGGCATTGATTGTCTTTCTCTTGTTTAGGATTAGGATAAGCAAAATTGCTTAGAGGTTTGTGGAGAAGCAAAATAATTAGATTACTCAACCATGTCCTACAGTGATGTAGCAGATACGATTTGATGGTGGATTTGAGATATTTTGTTGTTGAAAGAATAAAAGACAAAACACTCAGGTCTGTACAGGTCTGTCTGATATGACAAGCAGAAAGAAAAGTGTTCCCATTATTAATAATTCAGATACAATTTAGTGTTGGTAGGTACTGAAATGATTTAACTTAATGTCTTGAAGTGCTTTTTTTTAGTGAGTGGGTCTTGGCTTTGCCAGGTCATTTTTAACCCAGAGTTCTTAAAATGTGTATTAACCACAGCTCTGTTAAAAATCCAAAGTTTGTCTTCTTTGTTTAAACCTAGTTTAAGAAAGCGTACTTTCTGCTTCTGTGGCTCATGGTGCATTTCTGCTTGTCACAGTGAGATCTTAGTGTGTCAGAAACTCACAGCAAGTGTTTGCAGTTCATCTCCAATGTTAATTCTACTGACAAATGTGTTGAATAAGCATCAACATATGGTGGCAGCTACCAATGAAAGCAACATATGTGGGTGACTTTTGATTTTCATTTCAATAACTGGTCTGTTTTACCTTCACTTGTTCTCAATTCATAATCTGAAATATTTTATAGACTTACATGTTTTCAGTCTTTTGTCTGAGAATGTAGTGGTATTTTTATTAATTTGTAATGTGATCACATTTGGTTATAATTTTTCTTTTGCTGACCCTATCTAAGTTATTGTATCAAATTAGGGACTTGATGGAGGCCTTTGTGTATTAATCCCACTCTTCTCTAACCTAAAACCCACTGAAATTGTTCTGCAGCAATTTAAAAAAGGTTGGCCCACATTTTTTAAAAGGTGAGTGCTGAATGCTGCTTTCATTGAAGTGTAGAAATAAATTGACATTGACTGAGCAAATGCTACCTCAGGTTGGCATGAAATGCAAGTTTTGTTGTCTGTTGCATTTCTTGTTTGTTCACAGTAAGATATTTTTCTACTGTTGTGAAAGAAGTTCATCTTTGTCTGAGCAGTGGACTTAAAAACAAAACTGCCTGCAATCAGCAGATGAAAACTGAAGTTGTCTAACTAATATGAAACAGCACATAGAATTTGCTTTTTGGCAAAGGTCTTCACCTTTTCTAAGCCCTAAATTTAGCCTTAGAGTTGGAAGAAGAATTGAATTTATCTGTGAAATTATTCTTTGTCCAAATCATGACTAGTGGAATATTGGACCTACTCTGTATTCCAGAGTTAGAAATTTTCTTTCAAACCAGAAAGCAGATGTCTAGATGTGTCACAGATTTTGCTTCTACTTTTTTGATCATTCCTGGGTTAAAAAAAAAGTCCAGATGTTTTTAGACAATAGGAACAAAATACAAATCCCCTCTGTTACTGTATCTTGGAAAAAATTTATAGCAGAAGAAAATAAAATCTAGAGGAAAGAAATCTCTGACATCACCTTTAAAAAAATAATAAAAGCCATTTTTTCTCTGGAAGAAGAAAAACTTTTTTTTTCCATCCTGGTGATTTGAAGGCCCCAAGAAGGAGCTTAAGTTCAAGGAAATGAATGTGTCTGAAGAGTTACTGAAATTAAAATAGGCTTGTTTTTCCCCTCAATAAAACTAGTGAATATAACTCAAATCATGCAGGGGAAAGAGATCAAATAAGGAGGCACAGTTTTTATGCCTTCCCCACCCCCAACAGTATTTTCATATCCTTGAAATATGAAATGAAAAAGTTTTCATTTCTCAGGAGTAAGCTTGGCCAACATGAAAACATCTGAACTCCTGACACTGGGCAGTGAGTTAGGAGCAAGTATTTTTAACATCTACTTTTATGACATATGAAGTTATTTATTAAGATAAAACATGATTTATAATTTGTCTGTGCACTTTGCTCAAGTGTGTTATTTGAAACAATGCGTACATTGTGACTTTTGGACCTTCCTTGTATCAATTCAAGAAAAAAAAAGCACATTATCAAGAACTTCAGTAAGTCTCCCCATGCTGCAGTGGGACTCAGCAAGTCGGCAGTTTTGGTGTAGACGCATGAATTCCTGTAAGCTGCAGGTCATAAAACCAAGTAATTTAAGCAAAAGACACAAAGATCTAATTAAGAAATGTGATCTAAACTGGAGATGTAGTGAAACTTTAGGGAAATACCACATTAGTTATTGATAGGGTTTTTGGGGAGAGTTAGGTTGCCAGTAGGGCTTTCAGACCTCACTGGACTACTGGGAATTATAGAAACTGCCTCAGCCTTACCGCCAGATTTTTTTGTTAACGTTATTGTACGTTCCCATTAGCTTCTGCGAAAAGATGGCAAACTGAAATCCTGCTGTGGCTGGAAGGCATGGATAGAGGGTACATCCAACAGCTGAGAGGAAGAGAAGGGAATGCCCTGGCAGAGGTGACAGGGTGGGCAGAGCCCTGGCTTCCTGCCGGACACACTGGGTTGAGTGGGGACATGTGTGCAGCAAGCTCCAGTCACATGGTTTGCCCTGGGACACACCAGTCTCACCTGCTCATCCAGCTGGGAAGTCTGATGCTCTCCAGCCACCAAACCTCTGCTAATGATAAGGTGAATTGTTGCAAACTCAGCAAGTCAACGTTTTGCAGTAGACACGTGAATTCTGTTAGCTGCAGGTTGTAAGATAAGACCAAGTAATTTAAGCAGTGTCTGTTAAAAGACACAAAAGGCTGAGAATTTCAAGAGATGCAGGTTGGCCATTTCTGGGAAGTCTTTTGAGCTGAATTCTTTGTCTTACTGTGAAGTACTGTGTGTTACAAAATCAGGAAAATTACGCTCTGCAAGTCTAATGCAGAGCCTTCCCTTGCTAGTCAAGTTTTTTCTGATTGCCTAATGTCAGGATTTTTCATTTAATAGAATCTAGTCTCTTTTTTTACCGGAGTCCGCAAAAAGAAAGGTCGGATGCTTTTTCAGAGCTTCTGTATGTTCGTTTTGTGCATGAAGAGCAGCGTGTTAACAAAATGCTTGTGATAATCCCACCATGTATATTATTGCTGGTCTCATATCTGTCTTCTACCACAGGGCTTGAGAAGAGATTAAGGAAATGGAATAAAATGCTCCTACTATTGCTTCAAGTGAATAGCTATTTGATTTTAGTGAATGATTCCATAGGCTGTATTTCCCCAAGGTTCTGATCTAGCCATTTTGCAACTGGGAGGAAGTGAGGGTGGTATTTTACCAATTTCTCTAGAGGTGGCAAAACTTGGACTTGCCACATCTCTGGTGGTTGTCAGCTTGAGTTCTCTCAGTCGAAGAGGGGCAAGGGGCATTGTTTTAAACTGTTATTCTCTCAACTGGTGACAGACAGAACCTGCAAATTTTAATAGGCTTATGATTTGTGGGATAGTACCTGAGAGTTTCATATTAATCTGCCTTCTTTAGCTCCTGTGGTAGACTGTAGGAGGCCTTATAAGTGAGGTATGATGCAGTAAGTGTTAAAAACATGCTTTTCTGTGTTTGAGGAGCATTGACAACTGCTGCTGCTGAAATAGAAATGAGAGGAGTATTTCTGATCGATTTTAGTAGTAGGAAGATCAAAATTATGTGGAGATTGTAATGATCATTGATTAAAGCAGATACCTTCTGGTGAGGGCAATTAAATCCCCTGTTACTTACTTTTATCTCTGCTAGGAGTTGTCACTGACCACTTACTTAAAACTTTGACATGTCCCAGTTAAGACTCTTTCCCCTTACAAATCACATACTGTGACAAAATTTGAATCAGCCTGTCTTAACCATAGTGATTAATACCTTTGACAGAGGAGCAGGAGCATCCTGTTCTGTTCCATATGTTATATGACTAAACTACTGTTAAAAAACACCTACGGTGTTGTGAAAGCTTAATGTATTGATTGACAATCCAGTTCATTCAAACAGATACCACTGCAGATAAAAATGTGAAATTATAGCTCTAAACACTATTTCAGTCATACTTGCTTTCCTCTGCTGTGGTTACCTCAGAAAAATTTGCAGTTCCACATAAATTGCTATTTAAAACATTTTCCTTTCTGTTTTAGTTTTCTATAATAACATTTGCTGACCTCTCAGAAAAAAATACTTAACTTTTTTTTTTGCAACTAAAAAGCTTTTTTTTTAGCAGGGAAACACTTCTCTGTAATTATGTTTTCCACAACACATTGTACTTTTAATACTTGTTCAGAAGTCGTGGCAGAAACCGTCTCAAGGCTCAATCTGCATATTTCTCCATTCAGTTACTGCAGTCATAACTGGTCCAGAATTTCAGTTGGCTCTCTAACTTTCCTCTGGCAGCAACAAATGAACACTGTATTTTGAATGTACTTGCACTTAATTTGGTAAAGCAATAGTAAAAGCAAGAAGAGGCCTGAATACACGGTGGTGATGGCATTTGATAACCTGAAACAATTTTCATATTAAAAAGAAATTCAAAGCAGTTTGCATAAAATATTTAACAGTAAGTTTTCCTAAGAAAATGTATTTCTGGGGAAAGATTCTCTTCAGATAATGTAGGACTGTAAGATGCCTTTATTGGGTAGTTGGAACAGATAAAACTTTCCATTTCAAAGGAAGAGCTCTAGGATGTTGTGGTACAACACTGCCTCTCTAAGATGTTGGTCAGTAATATTGTCTAACTGCACATTCATGCTTTTGTTTGGCAAATGTGAGTCAAATTGGAAAACACATCTGCACCAGACATCTGGATTCGTAATCTAAATGTGGTTAGAGTGGGAATAATGTGCATAAAACTGATAAATACGTAAATACTCTCAAAATTCTGGTCTGAAGCTGTAGGGAAGGAGTGAGGTCTTCTTGTGATGTGATTTAATCTGACAGTTACACAGTCATCAGTGCTGCTTTAGGACCTGCTCCAATGTCACATCTATGTCAGTAGACACATGTTGTGCCACTGTAACTGAGAGAATATCTTTAATAATAGACTAATTAGTCATTTTTTTAGTGCTTCAGGTAGTTTCTGATAGATCACTGTGGCTTTCCATAGTGGCAGTAACCAGATGTTTATCTTTCAGATAGATTATACTGGATATTCTAGAGGCATACTTGTAGTATACAGTGTGAAGCACAACCAGGTACAAAGGACAGTAACCAGGACAAAATTAAGAATGTAACCTGTATTAGCTTACAACAAAGGGCCATCTGAGCCATCATCTGTTCTCCAACATTGGCCAAAAGCAGATGGAAGATAATACTGATTTATTTTGCCTCTAGAACTTTGCTTGTAATTCTTCTCTAACGCTTTAGTGCAATAAGGGCATCTTTGTACCACTTACTATGCAGTCTGTTGTGAAAGAAACTTTGATAAGCAAAATTAAAAACTGTGACATTCTATAAATAATATTAAATAAGTTTTTCTTATGCAAGTAACTTTTGTATTATATTCTGCCACCAGATAAAGTTTAAAAACCTATCAGTCAGTTCTCAGAATTCAGAGGTTTGCGAATACCGTCCAATAACAAAAAAGATTTTATTATTCCTGAGAGAAAATCCACTCGGTGTGCGTGTCATATGATTCAAATTCTTGGCAATATGAAGGTTACATGAGCTAGCATTTCTCATATTTTATGTTGAAAACTATGTTGCTAAACATCTTTATTTTGGAGAGTTACAGCGGGTTTCTCTCCTTTTGGACTTTTATTTCATGACCTGTCTTTTGTTACTCAGTTTGACTTGCATTCCTGGAAGTGGAGTCTCAGAATTCATGTTTGAAAAACAGCACTATTTAAAAGTATTTAAAGGTATTTTAAATTATACAAAATCGGACATGAAGAGAAATCATGGGAGTTTAACAGGCCCACACTTAATTCTATGAATTCATCAGTTATTACCAGTTTGAACTTTTTCATCATGTTAGACATAGCAATGGTATTATGTAAGTGGGGAAAAGGAAGAGGAGATTCCAGTGTTTAAGGCTTGGGCTTCAGGCTTCCAGATTTAATTCTGTATTGTGCTGAATATGATTTTGATAGGGTTTTTTTTTAGTCACATCATATGGTTTCTCTGATAGATGATTCTCAAAAAGAAGAAGTAACAGCTTTATCATCCTGCTGACGTTTTAGGGGTCCACCTATAAAATTCTGGACTTAATAAAAGAAGTTACTATTCCTGAATCTTCCTGTTAATGTCTTTTTTCCCAAGAGATTGCACAGTACCAGAATATCATTACACTGATATTGAACTGATAGTGCTCACATAATTTCTCTAGGGGAAAAAAAAAAAAAAAAAAGATGGAAACACACTGTAATGATCATATTGTTGATCACTTTCCATTTTTCCTTTCTTTGCTCTGAGGAACATACTGTTTGTTATACTCATCCCAACCTATCGGATGACCAAAGAGTCCTGGGAGATCCCAGTCAAGGGCATCTCTTTGTGAAACCCAGGAAACAGAGTTGCTTTCTGTTGGGAAGGATGAAACTGGAAGGCTTTATAAATATGACTCCTTAGATTTTGAGAATATGAAACCGATAAGTGAAATAGAATTGAAAGCAAGTTTTGATGTCTGAGATGTCCTAGTTACTGAATGTCTGGAAAACAATGGTGTGGCCAGCTGAAGGTAATCCACCCTTGATTTAACAATGCCCTTCTCTTTACCGAAAGTCCAAGGGTCAGAGCAGACCCTGCTAGCTTGGCAAGGGGGGTTTGAAGAGCAACTCTTGGAGTTTAAAGTGTAACACATAGGGTAATGTAATGATTATACAGGCTGTATGTAAATGCTATAGGATTTGTATCTTGTACTAGATTGGTTAGTGTAAATTAGAATATTCGGTATGGAAAAGGATTTAACGTATTGTAACGGGAACTTTGCTCTCTTCACTCCGCTTCTCCTCTCTTCGCTCTGCCTCTCCGCTCTTCTCTTCTTCTCTGCTCTCTACTACGCTATTCTCTTCACTACACTTAGCTCCTCTTCTTCACTCTCTGACTTCACCCTCTTAGTTCTCTCCTGGCTCTCTTTCTCTCTCTCGCGGGCCTGCTCTGAGCTGCGGCTGGCAGCTCTCAGCAGGGCCCCTTCACTCACAACCTGTGCAATAAACCACATGCTCTAAGACCAGCCTTGACTCCAGAGATCTCTCGTCACCACCTGTCCCATCGGCACACACCCCAGGGAGACCCTACACTTTCCTGAGGGCTGCTGTGTGTACCTGTGTCATGGAGTGAGGGGTGGGTGTGTGTATCTATGTGGGTGTATGTGTGCTGCCTGTCATGCGCACTGCCAGCTTTCCATAGCCTCTGGGAAGGCCAGTCAGTGTCCCCTACACTGCAGGTGTCAAGGGAGGTGACCCCTTTGCATAGCAGTAACCATTCCTTGGGCCGGGATTCTCCCTGTGTAGGTGACAGTATGCAGGTAATTCCTCCTTGTTGCATCCCTGGGGACATTAGTGTGTGCAGTGGTGTCTGGCTGATTCTACATGTGTGTCCATCCCCAGGGGGGTTGTCTCCAGCTGTGTTAAACTGCCTCTGTGGTTTTAGCAAGGATGGGGTTTTGATGACCAGGCAGCAGAAACCATGGCTGCTTTCACACTGGGGCTGTGCCAGCAGTGCTGTTCAGGAATGAGCTCGTGTGTGGCAGGGAAATTCCTAAATTGCTGTTTTCCTGCAGACTTCCGAGACCCCACTTCTGTTAATCTTGACTTCTGCATGGACCTGCCCTGCATAACTGTTGCACAAGACTATTACTTAAGGAAAGGAAAAGAGAGGGATTAGCAGAAATGAGAGTCCCATGGTGTACTGTCCCATTCCTGCATCTGCCTTCAGTTTGCTTCCCTTCCCTCCTGGCTTCTGACCAAAAACATGTGGTGTTCACACACTTCCTCCTCCCCTCGCTGTGCACGTGCATACCAGAGCAGGTCCAGCTTTGTTTAAGGATCTTTGCTTAACATTATATAAAAATATCGAATGGTAAGCAGGGGTGTTGGTTTTAAACAACAAGAAGCAGAAGTGCACATGAGCAGTGGTCCCAGCAGCTCCTCTGGCTGGTTTGCAGCTTTGGGGCTCCACTGGCGAATTTCTCTCAGCAGCTCCCTGGCATGGTGAGGATGGTGGTACAAACTCATCCATCCCAGATGGATCTCTGCGCTGTTGGGCAGCTGGAGCAGGCTTACTCTTCATGGATGCCTCTTTGTTGCTGGCCTTCTGTTAAACCCTCTCAAATTTGCTGTTGGTGCAGGATGTGCCCCTCTGTGTTTGCTCACACACAGGTATCTCACTGAAACCATGGAGCTCCTTGGAGTGTTGACATAGTAAGCTCTGACTGCTCTGAAGTGTTCATTACTGTTAATTGTGGCCTTGTGGTTGCCAAGTGTTCCTCATAACTCTTTGTTCTGAATATTTTTGGTCATCGTGATGAAAAGCAGACGTGTTTGTATGCTGCTCGCTGCTGTAAATAAAACAAGTCTGCGTTGGGAATTGTGTGTACTGCTGTGCCGTTGCTCTCCAGCCTGGCTGGGAAAGAGGTGAACTGATGAAAGGTAGTAAAAAACAAACCAAAACAAGAAGTCTTTCATGTTGGAAAGAATAGGCACTTTGCTTATATATCAAGCTCTGTGAAATCAGTGATTTCTGTTTTTACAGGTTTTATATCTGTAAGAATAAGGAAGTAACACATGGAATTTTGGTTTTATCTAAGATGTTAGGTATGTTATAAAGTGTATTACAGTACAGGTCCATCATTCCCCATAGATATGTGTATCATTGTTAATTATGTGTACATGCACTTCATCTGCTCTGAGTGCCATTTAATGTGTACAGTAAGTGGCAGAAGATTGCATGGTATTGATTTGCTGTACACATGCAGTGACTGTAGCACTGTGCCCACACATGTGCACAGTCCATTTTAGGAAAGGAATTCCTGTGTAATGTGGTCTCTGATCTTCCTTCCCCTGCACTTTACCTTTCAAGTACTTGGTTAGCCCAGGTAGAGAAGCTGCAGTGAGACATCTCAGCAAGGCGTGCTGCCGTGGCCACACACCAGATTGACAACTGTTGTGTTGTTTCTATAAGGAATTTTATGAAGCTTCTGTTTCTAAAGTGTTTGATTTTACAAGAATTTGCATAAAAGATGCTAATGTGTGGCAGTAAGAGCCTCATTATTTTTGCATATGATCATTTCTGAAGCAGGAAGACGGAATATCCAAAGTCTCCTAATCATTTGGTTGCTGTCATGTTTGCATAACCTTTGGTTTAAACAATTGAAATCTTGGCAGCTTGCATTCAAAAACTGAAGTGTGGTGCTGAGATAAATACCATAAAACACAGACCACTTCTGGGTTTTGTCAGTATTTTGTGTAAACTTTGACAAATTGTCATATGACAAACAGTAGTGAACCATGTGACATTTTAGAATGATTTCTAAGGAAAAAGCATTAGGATCAATTTCTTTACAGTAAAATATCTACCCCTCCTGCTACATTAAAAGTGTGTGCCATTATGGAATGAGAACACAAAATAAAGGTGTAAACAAAAGAACATTTGACAATCTGCATATGTTGTAAAAAATTCTTGCAGCTGTTGACATTCTTTTTTAATATTACAACTCAGAATTATGATTTAAATTAATTGGCTTTTAGGGTGCATGGAAAATGCCACGTAAACGTGCTTTAATGAGGATTATTTTTAGTAATTCTTTCCCTGTACTCAGTCATGGGGGCAGGCTTTGGTATCTAGTGATCCAACAAAGTATTTAAAAATTAATTACTTTACCTGATGTCTATAGATAAAACAAACAAATCCCACAACCCCTTTTCCCCACCTCTCCCCTAATTCTTGAACTCTAAGGTCCAAAACTCCACTTGGGAGCAAAGAGTTGGAATTGGAAGTGCATGTTTAACAGTCTAAAGTCCCACAATGTTTGTAAATTAGCAATTTGATTTCATTTTCTATACAGATTATTTGACTTTTGAGGACAAAAGCAGCTTCTTTTGATTAAATTAAGTCCTTTAGTCAGTTGAATACCTTGTAAAGCCTTTCCTTGGAATGTTAATTGATTGAGCATCACTTTAGAGAATACAAATCCTTTGTTATACATAAGTAAATTCCATACAATTAGCATGTAGTATTCTCTATCCCTTCCAGCTATATAGAATGAATATCTTTCTAGATCTTACTCTAACTATACTAATAATAATACACTTAAAATCAACTTGGATTATGAGGGTGCCATGATTTTCAGCACTTCTTTTTTAGAAACTTCATATTTTTCCTTGTCTGCATTATAATACACTGTTTGTAATGTTCTAATTTCCAAATTCAGATACAACCTACATATGACAATAGTAGGCATATAGTAGGAACTGATTAATTTAAAATCAGTCCAGCAGACCATAATTAATTATTCCAACCAATTTAATGATAAAGTATTTTGTAGAGATTTTCATCAAAATCAGGTATGTATCACCTCTGTTATTGTTAAAACAGTGGTGAATTTTGGCTGCAGCATCATGCTTGTGCACCCACCTCTCACCCTGTGTGTTAATTTAGAAAACTCAAATCTTAATAATTTGAGTTTCTCTGTGTAGGAGAAGATTCAAAGAAGGAGAAGGGTGCTAAGTAAGAGTATTTGAAATTTTTAGTGAGTTGTTGACTAGCAGCACCTGACAAGATGTCTCACAGGACTGAACCAAAAGCTGAGCTCCTAAATGTCCTTGCAAAATGGTAAAGAACAAGATCTAAAATTTTAGCAGCATAAGGATCTTGGACAAAATATGGCCATTAACACTAGTGTGGTACTGAAAGAGAAGGTAAGGGGTACCGTGGGATTCATGTCAGCTATGATAGTGAAGGTCTTCCTCAAGCTTGAGGATTTTCTTTGCTACTTTGAACTGCAGATAAGATAAAATAAATGAGAAAATGGTCAAATGCATCAGGATATCTATTCATATTTCTTAGAAAAAGACACAGATAAGAAATACTTATCATTTGAGTCATCACATTTATTGTACATGGCTGATAGTTCTTGCTGATACAGTGTGTTTCATTCAGTATATGCACTAAATAATGCCATGCTGTCCAGAAATTATCTGTTGAACTTCAGAATTGTGTTCTGCACTCATTTGGTGATTTACTAGTGGGTTCTCTGGAGCTGGAGTCATGCTGGTTTTAGGATGCCAAAGCCATTGCTAATGCTTGATCTTCTCAGTTTTTGTTTTCACTAGCCGTTCTTTTTTATCCGGCCACTGCAATCTGGCTCATCATTCTGAAAGCTCCAAACATGAATTGTGAGGAAAGAATTTTGAACAGTATGACTATAGTTGGGACTTAGAACTTCTCTATTATTTCACTGTACCCCAAGGTACAGAAGTTTTATTAAACTTCTCCTTGCCCTTTACTGTGATTACGTAGCAGAACTACCCTTTCAGCATTTTTTCTTAAAATGTCAATGAAATAAGAACAAAGCAGGTGTTTGAAACAGAACCTTTTGGAAGGAAGATCAGATAGCCTATCTATCAGATATCTATCAGGGTTTTGGAAAGGATTAACTGGCAATCCAAAATCTGGTGAAGAAGGCTTTCTCTGTGGCTAGTTAGCTGGATGTTGCTACTAGCAGTGATTTAGAAGGCTGTGGAACAGAAGGGGGGACGTACCAATTCCTAGAATTTGTATCAAAGAAAGAATTTTTCTGGAAGGCAGTGCTAGTACACTTCTGCTTCTTTGGTCCACACAGCGAGCTCGAGGATGTCTTTTTCCCTCTGGTTGTGTTTACCCTGCCAAACAGTTTTTACAGAGAACAGGAATTTTTTTAAGGACATCCAAACATGCCTCTTCAGCTAGATGACTAGTATGTTCTTTCTGCAACCAAAATTGGAGGAGTTAGTTCATGGAATTCTAACCTTCTTGTTTCTTGAACCCATTTAAAAATCCCTGAGAAAAGTACCAATTCAGCAAGCTTTAAGACAGAAGGATTCTGTGGGTAGTTCTACAATTGCCTGTTCAAAATTGGCTTACTGTTTCTTCCATTGTCTTTATCTCTTACAAAAAATGCTTCATGCTTGTTTTCACTTGGATTAATAGAAAAGCAAACATTTTGTTAATAATCAAGAAAATAATTTTTAATAAATACTTAATAAGAAACAGTCCCCATATCTCCTGTGCATTTATCATACTTTTATTATTGAACCACCAAAAAGTGTAAGATTTCAGATAAAATCTGTATCTGTATGAAAGAGAGGTGGCTGCTGTCCATGCACCGAAAAGACAATCAGGAAGTTTAAAATACTTAACATTAAGTTAAATAAAAATACTGTCTTTCCTATGTTTTCCTTTTTCATAATTTAAATATTTGTAATAGAATATATATTTTGTTGATAACAGTTGTTGTCTTGGAGAGAGCACTTTACTAAATCAAGCCATCTTGAAATCTCTGAATCTCTTGGGCATTTCAGACTTGCAGTAACATTCTTCCTTGATCACACAGATTTGATGTGTTAATCAAGGTAGACACTGCCTCTGCAACATGCTGCTTAATCATGCACAGCAGTGTATCTTTCCATTTCCCTGATTTGCCTTAAAGTAGTCTTTTCTATGAACTGTTTATCCTTGAAATTACTTTATCACTTTTATTTTTTTCCCAGATAAATTGAAAATTTCTGCTAATGGCTCTAGTAACATGATTTTTTCATATGGTGTGTGGTTGTTGTCGCAAGGTTGATTTTTGGGTTAAGCAACTTCTACAACAACTTCTATGAATGTTGTTAAGACTGCACTACTCTTTGAAACATAACAGAAGATTTACATTTCCTGCCTGTTATGGAACAGAGTGGTCTGGCAGCAGGGTTGGCAATGAGGGATTTTAGGTTCTGTCAACTAATATGGTGTGTCATCTGTGCCTGAACATGGAAAAGCCCTCACTGGATGAATTTGAGATTCAGAACCTTAGAATTACCTCAGAAAAACCTACAAAAGCACCCCTTGTCATCCTTGAAATTCTGCAGCCATTGCAGGTCATCCCAGAAATATCCTCTTCCAGCAGCTGACACTTGTTTCATGGATCCAGAAATGGAGCTGCACAACAAAACTGATCCAAGAAAACTTTTTCCATGAGCAGCTGGTCAGTGTCGTTCGTGTTGTCCTTTGGTGCAGCTGTACACAGACTATAGGGAGCCCCTGCCAAAACTGTAGGAAAGCTTTTCAGTACTATCAAGGTTGGCTTAAAAAGCTTGAAGCTCTTCTGCAGCAAGATGTCAAATACATATTGAGAAGAGACCCCATTTTGGGCAGTTGGTGGAAAATGCCTCTGCCAGAGGCATTGCTAGAGCCAGGCAAACATGGGCTTGGGTTCCCAGGAGCACCTGCCAGAACCCTGTGGATTCACTGGACATAGATATAAATCTATAAAATTGGCATCAGCTTTCTTGCCAATAATTTGTGTCTTTGCTGGTTGAGCACCCTGTTTTCTCTTTTTATATTTATTTAGGCTTTTGGGATTCTTTCAGTTGTGTACTCTCCTGATAGTTTCAGTCTCTTGGTTCAGATCCATAAACTTTCTAATTGTTTTGTTCTTTCGTCCCTGGTATAACTCTTTCTGAGACTAATGTTTTAGGATTTTTGACTTGTTTTGGCATGTATAGCGCAGCATTGTTCATATTTCCACATGGAGTTACCCTGTCCCTTCTACAGAACTTTGACAGGCTCAGGAGGCTCAGTTTGTGTCTGCCAGGCTGTGATGCCAGTCAGCAGCAGTCCTGCCCTCCAGCATATTTACCACTCTCCCAAATCTGATGTCAGTCAAAAGTGTGATGAAGATGCATTTTCATCCCATTTTCTGTGTTGTTAATGAAGGCATTCACCACAGTATCAGGCCCTGAAAACAGGATTCCGAACCACCTGCCTGTTAAACCTTGAGCCTGACAGTGCAGTCAGTTTTCCACTCTTTCATGCAGACTTTCTCTCCCAGCTTGTCCCCAAGGGTACCAAAGGAGCCTGCAAACAACAGGCTGCACTTCCTCAGATCCAGAGCTTGGTATTTCATTGAAGAAGATGATCCAGTTTTCCTTGGTCAGTTGGTTTTTTTGTGTTCTAAATCACTTTTGTGTTTTTCCTGTGTCTGGAAATGCTCTCTATGAGGACTTGCGCCCTACCATTCAGCTTGTAGCTCCCCCAGACCTGTTCATTGCCTTCTTTGAATTATTGTCAAAGGTTTTATTTCTGGTTCCCCAGAAAATCAGTTGGCAAGAGACTGAGTCTCCCAAGGGGAAAACTTCGGGGATTAGAAGTTCTCTTTCCTAAGATGATGTCATTGAGGGTCCTTAGCATAAATAAAAAGTTATTTTGCTATCATGTGCTATTCGGTGGAAAATTTTCAATGAGCCCTACTTCCAAGTTACATTTCATCAGACACTGTTCAGTTTCTCCATAGTGAACTAGACCCAAAATCTTTTGGTAACTGATTTGAACTGAGCGTCGACTCATGACATGATAGGAGATGGATGTAAAACTCTACTTCTATCCAAATGTTATTCTAAGTGAAAAACTGTTTTTTTTCAGTGAATCTTTTACTTTACATACCCATATAAATCTGATTTTGGTTTTTTTTTAGGGGTTCATTCCTGTTAAGTTGAAAAAATTGTATAGAATGTGCACTGATTATGTGTTGCATTTTTATTAAAAGTACGTGAAATTGGAAAATCACGTGAAACTTAGAACAGTAAAATTATGTTAAGTGAGGTGAATGTATTTGTACATATTTGAAAGTTTATGACTTTGCTTTAAAATTTAGGAGAGGAGATGCTGCTGGGAGTAAGGATGTGTACTTGTGAACTGATTTCTTAATATGTAATTGGACTATACTGTAATATGGCCTCTATTTTAATAGTTCTTTTAATATCTTAAGCATTTCTTAACAAAGTTTAACAGGCTGTCTGTACAGCAGTTTACAGAGTATCCTGTGTTAATATTTTGCAGTAGCTGTAGAAGTGTTTTTGGTCTACCAGGGCTCTAGGAGTACACTGCAGTTCCTAGATATATTATTAATTAATCACCACCTCCAACTGAGCAGTTAATGGATATTGATCACTTTTTTGTCGTGAATTGCAATGTATTCTATCATTTGAGTGTTGTTTGTCAAAATGTTTTACAAATTGCTGTGCAGGACCTTGTATCACAGCTGGTGTAGTTTAAGGTTTGGACAGAGTCCACTGTGAATGAAGCCCTGCTGTGAAATAAAAGTCAAAAGGCATCTTGGCATCCCAACCATTTCCTTGGGAGAAGATTACAGCCTGAGTATGTTGAACTTTATTGCCATGGGCCTCATGACAGTATTCAGAAACACGCATGGCATTTCTGTTAAAGAAACTCAGATGTGCTGAGATGCGAGGGATGGCATTCCTGTTTTTATCAGTATCTTGCAAAAAAATTTAAATGTTTTAGGCTTTTAGGGTGCAGGAAAAATACAGTGACAAATGTGTAGACAATATGCACATAAGAATTGAGGTTCCTGATCTCCTGAACATAATTTGTAACAAGGAAGAGGAAATGACTAACCTCAGGCTTAGATGGACATTTGTTTATTGAGAAAGCGTGGGGGTGGGGGGGAGCTTGACAGCTCTTCTTTGAGTGAAATGCTGTCTCTTGTTTTCACTTGCTATGCGATCAGGAAGAGGATGGGGCTGCGCAGAGAAAATCTGTTGCATTTGTTGTGAGCTTGTGAATATGTGGAGTAAAGAAAAAGGAAACTTAAAAATCATTGAACGCTGTGTGCTTGTGTAATTGCGTATAAACTGCCTTGATAGAACCCTGTTCCTTATACCACTATGCTTCAAAGGCAGGCAGAATTATGAGAATTCAGGGCCAGGTGAAGACAAACATGAAGCTCCTCAGAAAGTAAAATACCTCTAAAATAAAACTGGATCTACAGCCTGGAATTGCAGCTCTACAATATCTTGCATCCTGTTGCTGAAAGGATAGGTTCCTTGATTAAATGGTGTCTTGGTTTTGAAAGACAGTTGTCTGCATGTAGTAGTACAAAAAACCATGCAAGGTACCAAACAAAAATCCTGGAAAACCCTGACAGAGTCAGGGATAAAACCTGGCACCTTGGTGGTAATGGATGCTGGAAGCAGTCCAAATAAGTTCTCCTGGAGTAACAGATGTGGTTCTGTGGAGTAGAGGTGGTCCTGTAGAAAATCCAGTGATGATGAGATGGGTCCAGTCTTCCTCCAGGAATCCAGTGGAAAAACTGGATGCCTTGTGTCCTTCAGTGCCAGTTTTTATCTAGCTAGGAACAGTTGGCTCCTCCCTCACTGTGTGGAACATCTCACAATGGGATGATGGAATGTGTCATGTCATTGGTGAGCCCTAATGGCCCATTATCAGAAGATGTCCCCCTGGAGGATGGAGGGGTGGTGAAAGAGATAAGAAACACTGCTCCACCTGGTTTTAATGGCTGGGCCATTATCAGAAGGCATCTGCCCCCCTCCCCCATGGAAGGGTGAGAGAAGGAAAAAACATCTTCCAAAAAACAGCTTTCAACAAATGAAATAGAATACACTTTTTTTCGGTTACATAATTCAGTACAAATGGTCATTGCAAAGGCTGATCAGGCAGAAAGACCACAAAGTCAAAAAAAATCAGTGGGGATTCTCCTGGGTTGGGTGCTGTTCCTTTGTCATCGGCACTGGCACCACTCTGTGATGGCCATAGAAGGTGGAGAGGCTGTTACGTGTGGCAGAATTCAGAGCACAGGTCAAGTCTGTGGTCTGGACTTCATGTTCAATTATTGCTGTCCAGCCACATAGCAGTATGAGAAGCTGCTCATCAAAAGCCCAGGGATCTAATCAATGGTAAACCTGGAAGCCATAGACAACAAGAGTGGGTACTCGTCTTGTTTTTATTAGCTGTGAATCACGGCAAAAGTGTTTAGGCAGAACAAAAACAAATTGAAAGCTAGTGTTAATGAGCGACACATAAAATGTATTAGGGTCATTTATGAAGAAGAGTTGGTTTTTGCAAATTAATACTTTTGTAAAGCTCTTTATATTCTTATCAAGACAAGGAGTTTTTGAAACAATGAGGATTTTGTAAGGCAGTATCTCCCAACTTCTGAGTTTGTTCTTGCAGTTCTGTCAAAAGATAAGAGCTCTGCAGACCTTCTCAGTATGTCTACTTTGTATCCTCTTTCTCAGGTCCCAGAAGAGTTCCACTTAATAAAATTGTAGCTGCTTCAATAAGGTTTGATTTTCACCTTTGTCAACAAAGGAAAAGGGAAAAGTTTGATCCCACTATAGAGCAGAGCAGCAGCTGGCATTGATGGTAACTTCACTTGGCAAAGCTCTGTATGAATATTAGCAAGAAAGTAAATGCACATGATTTTTCACTGCTTTTTTCAGTGAAAATTGATGTGCATTTTGCTTCATTTTGCCTATGATTCCAGTAAGAAGAATTAAAACTTTCTTGTGAAGTTAATTATGTGACGCTATTAAAGGTAATATAAGTGATTATTGTCATATTGGCATTGATTCCAACAAACTGTCTTTTTAACTGTGGCTTTTAACTGTGAAGTTGAAGTTTGTAAGTTGAGTACTTTTAAAATTTATTTTGGAAATTCCAAGTAGGACTGTGTTTTTTCAAGACAGCATATAATTACATTAGTTATAATCAGATATTGTTAAATTGTCTGTTCATTTACTTGCATTTTTGATTCTGCAAAGATTGAATATAAGGGGACATTGATGGTAATATCAATTTACATAGAACAGATTTTTTTTTAATCAAAACTGTCATTTGTAATAGTTCAATTGCATTAATATTGTATTTGTATATGAATGAATAAAATTTATGCAGTTTATCTAATGAAAATGAAAAATAACCTTGTTAATATTAAAGTGTATCTATGAATAGTATTGCAGCTCTACCTGATCAATCTCTATTCCTTTTACCAAACAAAACATTTTTTCTAAGCTGGAATGTTGAATTCTCCTCTTGCTTCAGACAAAAAGAGTAGTTTGTGCATTAGGATTGACAGTTCATATTTCCAAAATATGAACTACATCAATAGTAAAAATAATGTGATTCAGTAAAACCCTGCCCACAAAATACACATGTAAGTATTAGGATCAAATCCTGACACCAGTGAAGTCATATTGGATTTGTAACTAATGTTTCACCTGTAATTTGTAGCCAATGTTCTGCACATTGTTACACATGCTGACTTAACAGTTCTTGGGTTAGTGCTTTAAAAATACATCTGACCCTAAAGTTTCTGGCTTTTTCTTTTCTGGATTCATTTTGAGCTCAGTCCTGCAGGGTGATGAATGCTCTGTGTATGCCTGAAAATTGACTTCAGTTTTTCCCAGGAGGGACAGTGTACTCTTGAGCAGCATTTTTAACAGAGCATGCATACATCCTACTGTGCTGCCAAAAAGGTATGGATCAAGTGCTGCCATGTTCAGCTTTCTAGTTTGTCGCTAGAGGATACGAATAAATGCTCACAGATCTGACTCCATGAGATGAAGGCTGAAGAAGAAGAACTTTATTGTTTACAAAGACCTCACTTTATAGGTTTTGACGAATGACCAGGGATTGGAGAACAAGGTTACCACCTCTCCATCCCACTGGCCAGGCTAGAAGTCCATCAGTTGACTATCATTGGAAAGGAATGTGGAAACATGATGATTACAGTACAGGCTATGGGAAATTCCATTACAGAGCTGGAAACATCTCAAAAAAGCTCACATAATATGGCAACACTAGTTTGGATGTATTCACTGCATGCTACGGTGATTTCATGTGATATTCAGGCCTTTGGGGAATTCCATGTATTTATGATGTTCCTGAATGTAAGGCAGAATTGGATCCCAAGTTCGTGGCATACTCGGATTTCTGCAGATTATTAAAAATGTGGTATCTCTTTGAAAAGCTTAGTGCCTAAAGCAGAAGGGGTTTTAATGCAGGAGGATACTCTGTCAGGTAGCAATTAATGAGAGAGACTACTGAGATTAATTTTAAAAGAAAATTCTACCTCAAATGTTATGTAGATGTTCCGTGCATGTCTTCTAGATTTTTATCATGTGACTAAGAGAAAGCAGAAATCCCTCAGTGTAAATTGTTGTTTAATGCAGGAAGAGAGGTAATTTTTGTGCACTGTCACGGTGCTTCACTGGCTTAGGCTTGCTCTTGTGGGGTATCAGAGGGGGCTTAACAGCCTTCCTGAACCTGCACGTCCAGGAGCTGATCACAGAAGATCCTTTTCCTGGGGTGACATTTCCCAGCTTTTCATCACTGACCGTACTGCAGAGGGCATCTCGGCTTCATGATGATGTGCAATACCTTGTTTTCCAAGCAAGAGTTTCCACGCAGTACCTGTTTGAAGTCAAGAGTGAGGAACAGAGTTGATTCTCTCCTCCAGCACCAGATGCCTAAGCCACCTACCAGATGCCAAAAGCCATCTCTGCTCCCCCGTACCAGCCCCATGTGTCCAGCCAAGCAGGCAAAATCCGTAACTTCCAAGCTCTCAGCTCTGCAATCTAATGGCAATATCGAATCACCAAAGTTTTGCTGCATATTTAAACTGACTGGAGTATAAAAGTAATTCACATGCGCTGTCAGAGTTAAGTGATGTAAGGAAAAACATTCTCCTTTTATTATTTACTTGTCAATTCAGTGTAGCCAAAGCTATTTTAAGTGTACATGAATTCCTGTAACACTTCCAATCTGCTACAGAGCTCAGCAACTGTCTGGATATAGGATCAGTATGGCCAGAACAATGTGCCAGGTTTTAACTCAATTAGGCATGGATTCAAAGCAGTACTCTGCATATGTCATGGTGGAAGTCTGTATTTCACTGTCAAAGAACATTGGTTTGTTGATGATTAATTTGCTGAAAATAAATTTTGTTCCCCAGATATGTTCGAGCTTCATTTTGTGAAAATTAGGTGGAAAAGCTTTGGTTATTTTATGGTATTTGATTTTTGTCTACTTTTGTAGCAGCAGTAAGATTATTTTTCACAATTGGTAAAGACATTATGTTTAAGGCAGCTGGATTGCATTGTTTCAGGAGTCTAAATTAATTGCCTACAACACATATATGACATTTTCAGTACTTCGGTTTGTCTAAAATTGGGAAACTGAGATTTCAGTGCAACCTCTCTTTTAGCTATGGCATTCTGTCTTGCAACTACAAAGCAGGTAAACAGTTAATTAGCTCCACTTATCTTTAAACAATAGTGTTATAATTTATTCTAACTGAGATTACTTTATATTCCTTGTCATATGTAGGAGAAGAAAAAAAAATAGAGATAATACTTCCATACTACAAGTCCATGTACTGCTGACATGGAATATGTGGAGAATTTCATACTTGAAGGAGGGAATGGAAAAATAATCTGATGTGTTTATATGGTGATGATATATATCTTTGAGACATGTTAGCTCTTGGAGTGTTGAATGCTCTCTAGGTGAAGATACATGGCTCGGTTTTTATAAAGATATTTTTATGTATATTTTGGATAAAAGCCCAAACTCTTTCAAATAATTTGAGGTGAGGGATTAAGTAGGTAACCTGAAATTGAGGATGGATTATTTTATACCTGGTTATAAATAATCACGTGCAGAAATAAGATATGTATTTCTTTGAAAGCTGTTGCACGTTTCTAAAGATTGGAAAGTTAAATTTTAAGTATGAAGTGTTTTTCTTAAGTGAAAAAGTACTAAGAATATTTATCATATATTAAACTAAAAATACATGTGCTAACTTCCAAATGGGGATTGAGGATGTAGATAACAATAGGAAATAATGTAGAAATGGAAAATTGAAAGCAGCTGAGGCTGTGTCCTTTAGCCTTATGCTCTGAGATCTTACAAACTAATTTGGGTTTACTGTACACATGTTGCAATACTAAGAGGCATCATTGAAACATTTACTGAGTTTCTCAGTGTCCATTTTTGTTAGTTTTCCTCTACCAGATTGGAAGCATGTTATGAAGCGTGAGCACTTGCCAAACTTGTATTGTCCATGCACAGTTAGCATTCATGCATTTGTGCAGAGTTAGACACATTGAAACCCTCAGTAACTCTGTGCAGAAATAAACCTTCACCATTGTGAGCTTGTTGTTTCCCTTTTCAGAATATAAGTGCAAGCAGTTTTCTAAATTCTGCTGTATTTAACTATAATGGACATTGGTATTCCGTTTAGGTGAGCTTGATTAAAGTAATAGAAGATGAAGGATTTGTTACTGAAAAATCACAAAGGTTGAAATAGACTTTGGAATTATGAGAAGCAAAATAGTCTTGTGATGAGTTTTTTTGGTCTATTGTTTTAAACCTGCAATCCACAGCCACTCTGCAGCCATTTAAAAACAAATAATGAGATGGATACAAATAACATCCTAATGATCCTTAACATTATTGGTTTTGTAATGTAGATTTCATATGTCTGCTATCACAATTGGCTGGTGCCAGGTTTTTGCTAGTTGCTCTGTTTTAGATAACTCTGATATGAGATGAAGGCATAAATGTAAGTCTGGCAGAGGAACACTTGAGATACTCCAGTTTTGATATTAGGTGAGTTGTTAGAGTTAATAGAGTGGTTTGAGTTGCAGAGTGCCATTTAACAAGACTGTTAAAGATGTTAAAAGGAATTGTTCTACTAGAAATGTTGGTTGTCCATTGATCATCCAGGGGCACAATAGTGATACATTTGTCTCACTATGTGTGTTATTGTATTCTTTAGTGGTGGCAAAAAGAGCTGCTGAAAAAACACCTGATCACTTTTTAAAAAAATATAATTTTTAACTCTTTTTGGCTATTTTTTGTTCAATTTTTTTATGGTCAAAAAAAATACAAGTAGTTTGTTTTTTAAATATTAAGTTACATTCCAATTCTGCTTTCTTTTAAAATACTGTAATAAAATCATGATTTCATCAGCACAATTGCTAGTTGATTTACTTTGGCATACCCTTCTCTGCCTAGAGAGACATGAATGACACACTTGACTGTTGAATGAGGCATTCAGAAACTTGAAGAGAATGGGTTTCATCTTTTTTTAAAGTTAACCTCGTGCCAAACTTTTGTAGAGGCCGTGGAGGTGATTGTTTCATATTGCATAAATGTCACATCCTTCACGTAGACGTTTTGAAAGGGCATTCTTTGGTCACCACATCACTTCCATTTTAGTCAAGTTTGCTCTTGACCCAAATGGAAGCAAGCTACCTTTTTATTGTTTCATAAATGAGGGAAACTTTCCTTATTATGTATAAACTGCATCAGTGAATTTATATTTTCGATGTGTGAGTGAGAAATTGGCTAATAAATTTCTAAAGTGGGAAGAATCACAGCAATACTTGCCTAGGAGATATCGTAAGATATAGATAGATAGAAAGATACACACACATAAATATGTGTTATTTTTACAGGATATTGAATTATTAAAGATTATGTTGTGTGTCAGAAGGATGCCAGAGGGATTCTATAATGCAGAAATGAAATTACAGTGCATAAAAAGTGATTTTGCTTATTTTCTTCTTTGTTTTTTTCTTGCAGGATTGTTCATCTTCAGAAGAATACAGCATTGCTGCAGCTTTGCTACCCCTGACAACTGCCTTCTATAGGGTGAGTTTCTATTGCAAACCACTGCTGTTTTGTATTTTTTTACATCACATACATTGTTAAAATGGAGAAAGGGGTGACAGGAGATACATGACGGCTAGGAAGATTGATTCTAAAATTTTTTAATGTCAGTGGAATTCATCAAATAGACTGGTATGGACATTACTCCAGAAGGACATTTGTTGATGTTGAGTCATTATGATTATGGACATACATGCAGATCTAAATGCCGGTTGTATGATGGGTTAGAGAATTATCATTGAATTATATTTAGTCACTAAATCAACAGAAAAGAATAATTTCTGATGTTACTATGTAAAAACTATTACTGTACTACTGTGTTTAATTTGGCACGTAAAACATACACTGGCCAATATAATATAATGGTCACTGTAGTGAAGTTGGCCAATAAAGTACTTGGCCAAAAGTACAACTTAAGTTTTCAGACTGTGTAGTTGTTAATTTTGGAGGATATTATGAATGGGTTGTTTTAACTGTATATTTCTTTTCAATTTCTTGTTTTGGTTTCTTTTTGGGGAGGGAAAGTACATAAAGTTTGATAGTGGCAAAATTCAATATGATAGTAAATAACAAAAATGTAAATAGTGCATATTTTATAAGTCATTATTTCAGAAGCAGAACTCTTGTAGTATGACTGTATTATTTCAATGTTCCAATACAGTAGCGTTTTCACCAGTTCTGGGTAGCTCCAGTCCTGCTTTTTAGCATGTACCTGCCTGAGGAGTTAAGTTCAGAATGTGGACTTGCTTGCAATATTAAATAACTTTGTTTAATGTGGATGTTGTTATACAACCCAGACTGGGAAGTAAGTGCTTAGTCGTTGGTAATCGGTACCCTGAGATACTGCAAAACAGTAGTTGCTTTGGCAGCTTATCTACACTGTAGTAATACAGAAATTGAAAAATACAACCTTCCACCTTTCAGATTGTGGCTTGTCTCCCTCACAGAGTCCCAGCTCCGTTTTTGCTCCAGCTAGCTCAAGAGACAAACTGCAGTTGGAAGGATTTTTTTCCTCAGGGTCCCAAAACCCAGGAGTGGCCAGGAATCTTTTCCCTTATCATGAGAGAGCGAGTCCCCCTCGATGGCACAGAAAGGTCTGCACTTGGTCTGGGGAGAAACCAGGGCTTTATTCAGTCTGTCTTCTGCGGTCCTGCCCCAGGCCAGGTCAGGAGCCCCTTCCCACTCCCCTGACCAAGAGGCCTTGGCCCCGTATCCCTTCAGCTTATATCCAGGGAAGGGGCTAAAGGCGGTGACAAGCCACTGCCCAATCAGGGATAAGGTGGGAGTGGAACAGGGTTGGATTACATTCCAGGAGGGGAACAATGTGGGAGATGGGCTGGGGGAAGAGCAGGGACAAACTTTGGGATAGTACATTTTCCAGGGGAACAGGGTGGGGTATAAAACCCAATATAAAAATTAAATACAATATGAAACCAAATAATACACAGCAACATCAGATGGCCTGTGAGGCATTTATAAGTAGCCAGAAGTAAAATGCAGAAAGTTCCCAGTTTTAGCTGAATGGAAACCAAGGTTTCTGCAACAAAAAAGATGAGAAATCAGTCAGTCATTTTCAGTTTAAATTATATATTCTAATCAATTTCTGGATTTTTTTTTTTTTTAACTAGAAATAGATTCTGTCATGTTGTTTTTAGAATAAAAAAATGTCAAACCCTACCAATCGTACAAACCAGAATGGTCTGTTGAAGGCAAGACCAATTTTTACAAACTTAAATATGTAGAAGATTTCTTGAAATTTCTTATTTAAACTAGTACTTAAAAACATATATGAAGCATGAAGTGGCAAGATTTTTTCCTTCTAATTATTTGAACTGTAAAAAAGTTTTATTTAAATGTGTTTTAGTTTATACCTGTACATAATACCCCACAACTGTTTTTAGGGAAAAGTATACAGAGCATTTCCATTCTCTTATGTTTGGTACATGGTAAGATGTTAAATTTTTTGATTCCATCAAATAGACTTTCTCCCATCTTTAGATCCGAGTTTATCTTTCTCTGTTCCCTCTTTTTTGAGTCCTTCAGTAGCAGAATTGTTGTTTCACATTTGCTGCTGCCACAAATACTTAATTTGAGGGAAGAGCTAATGAGCTATATATAAACTTCCCTCTTCCCTTTTTTATTCTTACTAGTGCATAAATTCTACATTTTAAAGAAACTTCTGCTTTCTTTTATTTTCTAGTTTTTAGTTTTGCTTATAAAAATAGCCAAGGGAGTCCATGTAGCCCTTTACCTTGAGAGGTAATACAGGGAGTATTTTGGGGTGCTATAGCAGTTTGGTTAGATTCCTACCACAGTAAAGTTTGATCAAGTAGGCAAAAAAACCCCAAACAAACAAACAAAAAACAAACTTCTGAATGTAGTATCAGGGGTTTTGAAGTAAGCTTAAACAAGTTTTGATTTCACCATCAAGCAGAGTAAAAATCTGGATTGAATATAAAATATGTTTAATTAATTTCTTCTACACACTTGTATTTTTTGATAGGGGTACCAATATCTCACACAATTTCTCTCACATCGTGTTCTCTGAAAGCTTCTTTTGATAGCTTAGACTATTTAACTTTAAAAATACACTGAGGAAACTGTGAGTCCCTGGTTGGAAAAAGCATGATAAGTTTTTTAATGTGCCTGGCCTGAATTAAAAATTTAAATAACCTGACTATTAACTTGCAAAAGCCAGCTGTTAATGCATAATAGAAGAAGAATTTTGTTTTTCCCAGATCTAATCCTCAGGTTCAGTGATGGTCCCCTTTCGTATGTCCCATTAGATACAATTCTTTGGCAAAAGTACTTATTTTGGCATGAAACTATTCATACTAAACACAAACTGACATGCTGTTCAGAACATAAGATTAGTAGACTAACTTTGCAGTGATTAGTTAAAATTCAGATTAACAGTTTAAGGCTCGGTCTGAGTAAAACTTACACTTTTGAGTAAACTGATGTTTTGGGGGTTTTTTTGAGTCAAAAAACCTATGCTTTTTGGAGGATTTTTCAGCTTCTCTACAGGTTTTCAAAGTAGTGTCATAGACTAGAGTGAATATGTTCTACCTGGCATGAACCTGTGCTTCAACATGGAGAATTATATTACCTCTGCCATTTGATTGTGTTGATGCTTCCCAAGGATGAGGCAGTGCTTGGTAGAGTGCACTTGTTTTATTGATATTTCTGTTCTCAGAATACCATGTTTAATGCCAGCAGCCTGTTAAATCTCATTTCACCCACCCCTTTTGAGAATGGACACAGGAATTGTGTATCTGACAGTGACACAGGGTTCCATTTGTGTGTACATTGGTGTAATTGCACAGGCAGTGCTCCAAATCAAGTTATCAGTGACAAAATCCATAGTAAATCTAAAAGTACAGTAGAGTTCTAAGAATATGTAGAGTTCAGTCCAGTCTAATATTTTACCATCTATGTTTGCTATAGCATTTTGATGGGAAATTATGATGGGATCTCATGTCACAGCATTTAATTGTTAATTTCTGTTGCTTCTACTGAAGTAATAAAAAGAAGTTACACAACATCACAGTTCCTTTATGGAAGCACTCTTGTGTTCGTGAAATGTTAGGTTTCATTTTATTTATCTATGACAAAGCAGAGCACAAATGAAACAATTACCTGTTCTTCCTAAATAACTTCACTGTGTTTTACTAAACACAGTGCAGTCACCAAGTGTTTGAGGTGCATAAATAATGAGAAGGACGTGGTTTGATTGAGTTCGGCAGATAAGCCAAGAAAGTGAGCAGTAACACAACTTAAAATTGGAGGTGATGTTGGTAAGATTCTGGAAAGGTTGTGTCATGCATTAGCCTTGAGGGATTTTTAAATATTTTTGGTAAAACAGCAGAAAATTTAAAGAAGGGAACAATCTGGCATGATGTAACCCATCTTGTCTTAATCCCTTTGCTTGTTTAAAAACTAGTTAGGTTATTTCTACACAGATTCAATTAAAATTACAAGAAACATCACACTGTGTACAGCATGCTAGGAGCTCTTGGGATGTCTGGTGAAATTTCAGAATTCTCCCTGAAGTCTGCTGAGTGATCTATTGTGAAACTTGATCAGGCAGGATTTGATCACACTCTAAGTCAGAGCTGATGGGATTAAAGTCATAGACAGGAAGTCAGCACTGGTTGCATATTTGTGGCCTGGAGTAATAATTGAATTTTTTCTAGAAAAAATAGTCCCAATGCTTTTTAAAAATTTTAAGTATTGGACACAAGCTGTTAGCAAAGTGTGACTCATCAGTGACAGTGGACTTTGGTGTGTACTGTTAATGTCACAAAAACAAATAAATTTTTGCTTCTGGGTTAGAAAAAGGTTTTAGTTTACCATTAGTAATACCGTCGGCATTCTGTTTAAAATTGAAACAATATAAATAAAATGTATTTATACATGAAGATAAAAGAATGTTTCCATGTTTTCATGGTACGAATGACCCATGGTTCCTTGGTATGTGGTCACTTCTGTGAATAAAGTGGAAATGTAGTATTCCTTGATGCTGCGGAAAAGAGGTCTTGTTTTACGTGTGGGAAGAAAGGACAAGAGGAAAGGGACATGTTTTAATCATGTTTTCCTTTTAACTCATCGAGGAAGATAATTTGATGGTTGCGCAAGTGGCATTGTCGGATCCACGGGGTTTGGATTCCCTGTTTCATTCTGGATCCCTGCCAAGGTGGCAGGATGTGGTGAGTCCCATGCTGCATTGCTGGGAGGCTCAGAGTGCAGCCAGAAAGGATCAGTGGCAGGCATGAGGCCTTGGGAATGCTGAGCTGAAAAAGAGACTGGACAGAGCTAACAAAATAAAGTAGATATTTATTGAAAGACCTTCTGAGGGTACACCTTAAGCAGTATAGGAGTCTGGCCAGGGCTGCACCCAAGGTGGACTTAGAATGGTCACAAAATGGGCCACCAGTCACAAGGTCTTACACTTTTATAAGTTTTGGTCCATGTGCATATCGGGGTTTAATTGTCCAAAAACGTCTTCAGGTTGTGAGGTCTCATCCTTCTTGTTTCATTTCTTCAGCCCACCGTCATTTATTCTTTTGGGCCTGAAAGTTGTACTCATTGTCCTTGGTCTTCAGCAGGTAAAGGATTTGTTTTGTCTGCCTACTCTGTGAAGAGAGCTTTCTAGCACTTAATGAGGCTCAGAACTACACCCCTAGGCAACACAGAATCTGAAAAACATGAAAGCTAAAACTTAAAGCATCAGGCGCCAGTTCCAGCCTGTCCTGGACAACACCACAGGGAGCAAAAGCTGGTCCCCACTGCTAGCTCAGGCAGAGGCCGCCTGTCCATCTGCCCTCCCTGTGCAGCTAAGCTAATGTTCGACCCTCTGATCACTCTTTCTTCCATCCTTCAACCACTGAATGATAGACACAGTTGTGTTCCCCTCTGGACCTGATGGTGCAGGTTATAGTAAAATTTTCTACCCCTCAGGGATCTTTTCCAAAATTATATGATTAAAATATTATGGCTAAACTATATATGATCATCTCTGCTCCCATACCTTTCTAGTATATTCTACCACATTGCATAGTCCACAGTAACACACTTGCAAATTTTTTGTTGTTTGGCATTCAGAGGTGTTTGACATAATAAAAATATACTATTCTGAGAGTAAAATTTTCTCTGCGTAGATATTATGAATAGGCTTCCACATTAATAGACAAGCATTTCTTTAAATTGCAGGATTCAGAGCAGTATTATTTTTCAGAATCACAGGTACTGAAGTTTCTGAGTCAGTTGTTTTGAATGGTTTGATGTATACTTGGAGAGTGCTGATCTAGTTTAGGCAAAAATAACCCAGATGCAACAAAATGTCTCACAATTTGGATGTATTACATTCAAATTAACATTTTTCTTTCAGCAAGATGCACTGGAGACTGCTTTCTAATTTTTATGTGACTAAATTATGTAATTCTTGTGAGAGAGAGAGAGAGGGAAAAGATGATGATGATGATGATGATGATGATGATGATGATGATGATGATGCTTCTAAGCCACAAAATTTCAAATAAAATTTCAGTTGGATACTGATGTGAATTTTTTTGTAGAGCTTGAAATGGAGGGAGAGAAATGAGTCTGAGGCTTTGCAGACGGGCTGGCTGAAATCCTTACAATATGGCATCATTGGGATCTTCATCTGCATGGATGCCCATTTTTCATTTGTACTCCATGTTCCTGTACCTATGTTGAGAATGAAATAGAATTCCATAAAATAGGAGAATTTTTTTTAGAGTTTTTAAAAGAGAAAAAAATTATATAAATCATTTAACTTAAAACTTCTGAATATAGTACAGAACATTTATTCAGGTCATCATAAGAATTATCCTGGCAGTATTTTTGTGAGGAAATGGATTCTAGTCCAGGGACTTTTTTTATAATCTTCAAGGTGAATACAAAATTGTGAGTTAGGTTGAATTAATAAAAAAATGTGAAACTGGAAGTATTTCATGTTAATGCACTAATAGAAATAATTCGAATGTTTTCCATAGTGAAATATATTTGTTGTTTTGCATAGCACAATAATAACATCAAAGTAATTTCATGAGTGTGTACTTTCCTAGATGAAATGGATTAGCAAGTTTCAGTGACAGTTATGGTAGATATTCAATGGAAGAAAGTCTTTACTCTTTGAAATGCCTGAATGAATGACTCTGCTCGACTCCAGAGCATGTTGGGTGTAGGAGGAGTTCCCAGTTTCACAGATGAAGGCTTTCTCTGAAGATTGGAGGCAGTACTAGTGAGATTCAGAATTGTTTATAATATTTTAATCATTATCATGACCCCCCCTTCCCAGACAGACCCAATTCAAGGTTAGTTATGTAACAGAAACTTCATAATTTGAAACGTGCTCTTTGTTGTGTAGCAGCAGCTACAAGTCACAAGGAAGATACCCCATGAAAGGCTGATGTGGAAAATCCATGATGATGGGGTGAAGAGTTGATTGCATTTTTATGTCTCTGTCAATTATTTTACATTTAGTGTCAGCTGGAATCAGTGGAATATTGGTCCACCTGTACTGTGGAAAACAGTGGAATAATTTGGTACTAACATTATCTCTGTTACTTTATAACAATATTATGTTAATGGTCTTTTTTAGAATTTGTGTGAATACCAGGGAATTGCATAAAGCTATTGGATGATACAGATAATTTAGAAAAATTAGTGGGTTTTTTTGCGTTTAACATGAGTTTTGATTTTGAACTTGAATTTCTGCAGAACTGTGGTTGTCACAAGTAGTTCTATAATCATCAGCATGCTTTCAGCCTCCTGGAAAGGTAGGAGGACTTTCTGTAATATGTTAGCTTTCTTGTCTTGGATTATGTAACCTAAAAATATGTTTTCTGTTTCATCTGTTGAAAGCTGTTTTTTGGGAGATGTTTTATCCTTCTTACTCCAGGGGGGAGGGAGACGGATGCCTTCTGATAATGGCCCAGCCATTCAAACCAGATGGAGCAGTGTTTCTTATCTCTTTCACCACCCCTCCATCCTCCAGGGGACGTCTTCTGATAATGGGCCATTAGGGCCCACCAATGACATGACACATTCCATCATCCCATTGGGAGATGCTCCACACAGTGGGGGAGGAGCCAACTGTTCCTAGCTAGATAAAAACTGGGACTGAAGAACATAAGGTATCCTGGTTTTCCACTGGATTCTTGGAGGAAGACCAGACCCATCTTGTCACCACTAGACTTCCTACAGGACCACCTCTACTCCACAGAACCACATCTGTTACTCCAGAAGGATTTATTTGGACTGCTTCCAGCACCCTGGCCCAACAGGGTGCCAGATCATATCCCTGACTCTGTCAGGGTTTTTTCCAGGATTTTTGTTTGCTTCCTTCCTTGTTTTTTTGTACTACTACATTTGTATTTTCCTTTTTTTAAAATATTCCTAGTAATGAACTGTTACTCCTATTCCCATATCTTTGCCTGAAAGCCCCTAATTGCTGAATTATAATAATTTGGAGGGAAGGGGGTTTCCATTCTCCATTCCAAGGGAAGCTCTAGCTTTCCCTAGCAGACAACTGTCTTTGAAAGCAAGACATTTTCTAGACTCAAATGTTTTCATTCTTGCACCCAGTTATTATACTGCCTTCTAAAACTTTCTGTCCTACTCTGGTGTGCTTGGATTAAAAATCACTTCTGCTTTAAAATTCTTCACTCTTGAATTGCTGACTTTAATTTAGGAAACTCCCATCATGAAAGACTTCCTTTATTGTCTTGGCAAGGAGTTCTGTCTGCTTCCATTAATTTTCTTTTTGTATCTCTATCCTGCCAGTTCTGATACAATCTTAGTCTATGGAAATGTTTTTGTGACTGAAATAGTATTAAGTAACATTATTTTTAGTACTAAA